>NW_027504986.1:0-81684 GCF_021521415.1 Bidens hawaiensis
TCCTTCCAAGCAGGAATATAGAATATCTTCTTTTCATTCAACACTTGCAGATCAGCTTTCGATAAGTTAACAAGATGCATCGGATCATACACCCTCAGCACTTCTTGTTCGTCTTCGTCTTCCATCACGGCTTCAGCAGTTCTGGCAATCAACGTACCACCATTTTAGATTCTTCAACACATCTTGAGGCATAGTCTTCATTGGAACCTCCTTGATGCATCGGATCGGTTTGTACTTCATCACCATCCATGGCTTGCCATCTGCTCTCATTCCCCTTTCTGTATCCTCCACGAGCTTTCCCTTCTGTGGCTTTAATAATTCAAACTTCTTCTCTTTTACGCTTTCTTTCCACACGATCTTCCCAATCACTCTTGCCATGTTGTCGTCACTTCTATTTATCAGGCCCAACCTGGCCAAATCCTTCACCTCACATTCCGGCAACGTATTGAGAGATCTCAACATTCTTTTGAAGTATTGAATACCATCATAACGCTTCACCACAAACAACTTTCATATGTTCATCATATATCCAACAAATAATTCCCTTCTTCGACTCAGCATAGCCTTTGATGTTATAACTCTTCTTGAACATGGCTGGAACAGCAGGCTTCTTGGTCTTAATAAACCAATGAGCACAGCCTTCCTTCCACCGAGGCTGCTCCTCCCACTCAGTCTCATCCATCTCAGTACCCATGTCGGCTTTCTCAACATCAGGGATCTCGTGTTCAACGTCTTCTACTACTATCTCTCCTTCCTCAATCTCACTCTCAATCTCAATCTGCTCACTGATCTTCTCAATCACATCACTCGGCAGCACATCTTCATCAAACAACACATCATCGCTGAACATATCATCGTCAAGTTCCTTCAACGCATCAATCACGTCATCCTCAACCAACACCACATCATCACCACCAGAGACCACCAGCCGCGTCGGCAGACTCCCCCTCAGCTGTGGAAGTACCAAGAGCTTGAGAAGTTCTTGGCAGCTCACCACCTGCATCTTTCGATTGCATTGGGATCATCATCTCGGTCATTTCTTCTTTTCGTCCTGAGCTCGTCGCCCTTACAGCTCATCTCCCCCTGAGATGCCAAGAACTCCTTCAAGGCATCGATAATTTTCCCATGCTCAACCAGGAGGGATGACTGTAGTTGATTTGCTTCCACTAGGCGTTGAATAGTCTTCGATTGCTCTGCCACGATCCGCTCTAGGAGAGCTATTCTCTCTGAGTCTGACATAGGCGTAGGCGAGACATCAGAATCAGGCGTAACCGCAGGTGGTACCATACCTGATAACCCTGCAGTAGTGACGACCGTTGACTCTACAAATCGTGCAGCTACCACCGACTGAGTAAGCGTTGGAGGTGGTAGAGACACAATCTCCGGAAGTCGACGTCTGGATAGCAGTGATGGATGGAATGCCAGCAGATGATGTAGCCACCACGGGAACATCCGCAGCGCTTGTACTTGTAACCGGTACAGAAGAAGGAACAATAGACATACCAGACAGTGCGGCCGGAGCGAAACGTACCGTCCTTGAAGTCTCTCCAGCTCCCATGCCAGCACCTGTCCTTTCCCGTCTTGATCTTCTTATCAACTTATGTATATCTTCTTCCTCTTCTGACTCTTCATCATCCTACGTTCTCTTTCTTTTCCCAAACGTTCTCTCTCGAGACACCATCAACCGTCTCCCCTCATCCATGATCTCATCCAAATCTGAGTCAGCTATCGAAGTTGCTGCTCTAGTAACACTCACACCCGAACCCTGTGCAGCATAGACCTGCACCTCTTCAACTTGATCCATATCAAAATAACCTTGACCTCCAAAGACAGCGTCAAGATCAATATCCTCTGCAGCCGACACAACAGGCACAGCAGGTGGAGCTTGAGTTGCTCTTGCCTGTCGCGGTTGAGGATCTCTGAACTCGTCCCCACCAGCAGGAACATACTCTGGGTTGATTAAAAACCCAAACAGTGGAGTATGCCTTGGACGACGTTCAGGGTTGCTCCTCGCACTTGAAGTGTGGCATTGAGCAAAGATACGTTTGCTCACAGATTCTACGTATCTGATCGGGCGTCTCTGAGGTAGATTCGGAGCCACATGGTTCAATATCATCTGGATAAAACGTGGGTACATAATGAACCGCTCCCGAGACATCGCCCTCCTCTGTCTGTCTATCTCGTAAAAGACCATCTGACTGAAACTGTAGCGTTTATTGTAAGTCAGTGCAGTCATTGCGGACTGCATGGTCGCACCCATAACGTCAGTGCCCGCCTTCCTCCCAGACATGCAAACTATCATGACGTGCATAAGGAAGCGCCACTGATCTAGAAGGAAACCCTTCCTCCTCTGGGTATCACCTAATGGACCAGAGTAGCCCATTCGGAGAAACGCTCCATCACGAAACGGAGCTACGAACTCAGTTGGGTCGTCCCTCGTCTCTTCTCCAAACCGTAATGCCACCCGGATCTGTTCAGAATTGAACTGAACTTGTTGATTGTTCACAGTCGCTCGCATGACCGGGGGCTCAACACAACAGTCGTATTCGACCGTCTGCCAGAAGTCTTCGATATTTGGTAGAGAAATCGGCAGAGTGTTCGTGATGGCATGAAATATCCTCGAGCGTAGGAGGAAAGTTATGATCTCGCGGTAATCGTCCACACCGCTCGCCTCCGGGTCTAAAGTGATGTACATATTGTGACCCGGGAAAAATTGTCTCTGATTGTCACCATCATCTCCTCCTGCACCTCCAGCACCAGCTACTGCAGCCATATCTGCAACAAACGAACCAAGTTAGAACAACATAAAGACATAGCACAAGTTCGCTTTGTTACCATGAGCGAAGTTGTGATAAACTCTGTATAGGCGAAGTTAAAGATGAGGCGAAGTTGGGAACAACTTCGCTTCAGCTTTAAGTTCGTCTAATTAACATAAGGTAAAATTGATCTAGGCGAAGTTAATGTTAACTTCGCCTCATCACAACATCGCCTCAGGCGAATTTAAGTTTCAGGCGAAGTTACAGATAACTTCGCCTCAGGCGAACTTAAGCTTCAGGCGAAGTTACGGATAACTTCGCCTAAACCCTAACTTCGCCTGAATCTGAATCGGCGACAGTGAGGTTTATGGAACAACGTGCAGTTGATGTTTTCGTGATTAAGGAATCCGGAAAACATGAATGAACATGGAGTATATGATAAATCGACATCTCGAACCTTGAACTTAATGAAATCTGGGAAAAATAACTCGGAATCGAAATAAACAACAAGTTCGCCGGAAAATTAGTAAGTTCGCCGGATAAGTTCGCTGGATATTGAAAAGTGATGAACAGTTTAGCCTGTTGAACATCCTTATATAGGGTCTGGGTTATACAGGCGAAGTTACGGATAACTTCGCCTAGGCGAAGTTATTTACGTCTTCGCCTGTTTAACAACATCGCCTATATTTACAAAATCAAACCTTATAATTTGAACATTTTTCAATTAACTCTTTAAAACTTCCCTTTAAGAAATAAGTGACATGATCAATTCTAAGTAACCAGTTAAAAAATCATAAAACTATCTAAGTACAAAAACTTAAAAAATTTAAAGTATAAGGGATCAAATTTCAGTCTCGATAGGGACTGCTACGTTTTAGAAAAGATCCGAACAGGAATCATACTAAGTATGTGACTGTCACATAGATCCGTGTTTAGCTGTATTATGACATAAAGAGACAGGTTGTAAGCAGGTAAATAACTTAAGATGGTTTTCATCGTTTCTGTGATACGAGTTATATTCAATTAAGCCTCAAAATTTAAGTGGGCAACAACTCAGAAATATTGATGCCTCCTATCTATCCTCAAAGCGTATTTGGCTTTCCCCAAGTCACCCCGAATTGACTTCGACCCATAGTGTCTGATTAAGTTGTAAGTATTCTTGATCTGCTTCACGTTCTTCTCTCTTACTCAATGGTTGTGAAGTCTTGATTTTGTCATCACTAATATGTTTCAACAACTCCAAATATTTTTTTTTTTTTTTTATTTCACAATACATAGACTTCAAAGTAGAAATTAACTGCAAGTCCCGAATCTGGATCACTGCAGTATCTTGAGACGCTATCTTCACGGGAATCAGAACACACATGGGCTCGTGTATGACTGGGTAATCGCTTTTCTGCCTATCATTCGGAAAGATATATATGAAGACATGCAAAACTCTTAAGGAGTTTCCACGTAAAATCAAGTAGATTTAGTTTGTATCACGTCTACTTTTACGCACCATAAAAAGTTACCTTGACATACAATGACTGTCCTAAAGCCTTTTAAGCCTAATAACTTCACTAGTTAAGCACACAAAGTTAGTATATCTATAATTTTCCAAGGTTGGATCAATTTTCTGTTAAACATAGCTAACGAACTTCTTACGAAGTAACAGACTTGAAAAAATAATTTCATTTCCCTCTTCTTTCAAAATTTTAACATTAATCGTCCCGACCAAAACAAAGTCTTCAGGTAAACGGCTATCCCGAAGATCCAATGGATCAGCTGGACCGACCACATACTAGTATGTGTCCTTCTAACTAAGTATGATCGATTAATTTTAAGCGAAAGAATGAAAAACTCATCATAAACCGCCCCGGTCACTATCAGTAATCTGGTTAATGGCTATCCTCAAAATCTACAAGTAGAAAATGAGGACCAAAACATGTCCAAAGACAAGTCCTTCAAACTGATGTAACCGACATATTTTTAAGCGATTAGTGACGTTGTTTTTTTTTTTTTTTTTTTTTTTTTTTTTAAATATCACAAGAAAAGCATGGTTACTCGGGATTGATCATCCCATTCAGTTCAATAAGGTTTTGAAATCTGGATTTGTCAAACGCTTTAGTGTATAAATCAGCGAAATTATCAAGCGTATCCACCTTTTCAAGCATTATCAGTTTCTTCTCAGCACAATCCCGTATAAAATGATGACGTATGTCAATATGTTTAGTTTTACTATGTTTCACGGGATTGTTAGTTACTGAGATAGCAGCTGTGTTATCAATGCAAATAGGAGTAAGTAAGAAATTCAGACCATAGTCGCGCAACTGTTGTTGTATCCAAAGAACCTGAGAGCAGCAGTTGGATGCTGCCATGTATTCTGCCTCACAGGTTGAAATTGCGACTGAAGTCTGCTTCTTGCATTGCCACGACACCAATCTGCCACCAAGAAACTGACATCCTCCAGTTGTTGACTTCCGACTCTGATTGCACCCTCCATAATCAGAATCTGTGTAAGCGACCAGCTCCAAGTCTCCTCCTCTTGGGTACCACAATCCCAACTTCGGCTTGCCCTTGAGATACCGCAGTATCCTCTTTGCACCTTTCAAATGAGATTCTTTTGGATTTGCCTGAAAAAAACAGCAAACATTATATCAGGCCTAGATGCAGTTAAGTACATTAAAGAACCTATTATTGCCCGATATTGAGTTGGGTCCACATCTGCATCACCGTCTACTTCAGCACCCAATTTGTGATTGACGCAGATTGGAGTATCATATAGAGAACTGTCCTCCATCTTGAAGCGCTTGAGCACATCATGAACATACTTCGTCTGATGAATGAACATCCCGTCCTTCTTCTGATCAACCTGCAATCCTAGAAAGAAAGTTAGTTCACCCATAGCACTCATTTCAAACCTTTTCTTCATGACGGCTTCAAACTCCTGACACATGGAGACTTTTGATGCAGCAAATATAATGTCATCCACGTAGACTTGTACCAGCAGGAAGTCGCTTCCATCTCTTTTGAAGAACAACGTGCTATCAATTTTCCCTCTTTCAAAACCATTCTCGAGCAAGTAATCCGATAAAGATGAATACCATGCACGAGGTGCCTGATGTAATCCATACAACGCCTTGCTCAACCTGTACACGTGATCTGGAAAGTCTGGGTCAGGAAAACCCGGAGGTTGCTCAACATACACAACCTCATCAACTTTCCCATTCAAAAATGCACTCTTCACATCTAGCTGAAACACCTTCATCTTTTCATAAGCAGCAAACGCTAAAGACAATCTTATGGCTTCCAACCTGGCGACAGGAGCGAACACTTTGTTATAATCAATCCCCTCTTGTTGATTAAAACCTTTAACGACTAGCCTCGCCTTGTTTCTTATAATAATCCCCTTATCATCTCTCTTGCACTTAAACACCCATTTTGTGCCTATCGCATGCACATTCTTTGGTTTTTCAACCAAAGTCCAAACTTCCATCTTCTCGAATTGAGCCAACTCTTCTTGCATGGATTCGACCCACGAGCTGTCCTTTAAAGCCATTTGATAATTCTTCGGTTCAATCTGGCTTATAAAGCAGGTGTACAGGCATTCATTGATTATTCCTGTCTCCTTAATGCTTGTATAAACACAGGTGTGTTCATTCAAGCTACTTCTCGTTTGTACACCTGAGGACACATCACCAATCACATTATCCAAAGGGTGATCTTTATGAATTCTCGTGGTCGTAACAGAACCAACATGCAAATTATCTTCCAAATTAGAAGAGATCTCATCAGTGGTTGTTTCATGCTGAGAGTGAAAAGGATTGATAAATTCTTCTTCAGCAGAGGCAGCAGGAGTACCGATAGTGTTTGATGAGGAAGGTTGACATTTATCAATCAGCTGTCTTTGCAATAGATTTTCTTCCTCATCAAGTATCATCTTCGTCGCAGCTCTTTCTTCTTCTTCAGAAATTTCCAAATCCGGTATGTTAAACGACTTAAAAAGCTTAACATAGTCGAAAAGCTCAGCAGGTCCATTGCTAGGTTTTGGCGGTTGGTAACTTGTGATGTCGGTGTTACACACCACCTCCACCTTGCAGGTCGAAGTATTGAAGACACGTCGGTTGGGAGTACCAAAAACATAACCGACTAAGATTCCTTCATCGGCTACTTCGCCAAATTTAGAGTTTGTCTTCAAGATCGAACAAGGGGACCCGAATGGTTCAAGACCACTCAAGTTGGGCTTCCTTCCATGCATAAGCTCGTAACATGTTTTACCAAGTCTCTTAACAGTTAACACTCTATGACGTTAAAACGAATTACATACCAAACTCGTAAACAAATGACGGCCGACCCGAGGTGAGCTCTACCTCGGGTCATCCCACACGACTCTCACTCTCGGTCTCTCTTTAGACAAAATAAACTGTAACACACAATACTCTAATTTCTGGATTTCTAACCCTAAACACGACACACATATATATATATAAACTTCACGGGCTTGGGCCTGTAGGCGAAGTTGTTCATAACTTCGCCTATGGCGAAGTTGTGATAACTTCGCCTAAGGCAGAAGTTGTTACAACTTCGCCGTTGGCGAAGTTGTTCTAACTTCGCCTAAGGCGAAGTTGTGCTAACTTCGCCTGTGGCGTTCCGCTGGTCTGAATTGCATAGCGACGGTCACAAATTAGAATTGAGAGCAACGGTCAAAGGGGAGACTGTTGGTGCATTTTGTGACCGTCGCTATGCAATTCAGACCAGCGGAACGCCACAGGCGAAGTTGTGATAACTTCGCCTAAGGCAGAAGTTGTTACAACTTCGCCGTTGGCGAAGTTGTTCTAACTTCGCCTAAGGCGAAGTTGTGCTAACTTCGCCTGTGGCGTTCCGCTGGTCTGAATTGCATAGCGACGGTCACAAAATGCACCAACAGTCTCCCCTTTGACCGTTGCTCTCAATTCTAACAAACACAAAAGATCATCTGTTACAAAACATGCACCAACAGACTCCCTCTTAACTGATGATCTTCTGTTTGCTCATCAACCAGCCGTGTCTGAAACTGTCCTATAGCTTCACAAATCTACCAGTCACCCAGCGTCTTCCATATCAGATCTCCCCTTCAGTGTAAGCTTCTCCGACTATAACGATTGAGGTCTTTGAAATGAATGCATCCTCGTGCCAATAGATCATCTCAACCAATCACGTGAGTCCATCTGACTTCACCAACACGTGAAGTTGGGCTTCCTCCACAACTTCACCAAATCGTCGGCATACGATAAGGTTTAATCTTCAACTACTCAACATCAAGTGATCAATTTCATCACAAAACCACCTTGACAGAATCTAACACATGACCATTAATTAATCCGAAGCATCTTCAATCACCAGGGATAACGATCAAGAACATAAACACTTTAGTTCCCGATTAAATCCAACTTGTTCCAGAATTTTCACTCTAATAAATAAGCATCACGTTTCAGGATCCAATTCTCGAACGCCTTGAAAGTAACATAAATAATATGCTCTGACCGCAATCCAGTAATGACAAAAACCTTCAGTTCAATTTGACTTTCTTCAATTTGTCACCTCGAACAACAACAATTTCATTGCCCACAAACACCCAAATATGTGTCAATATCCAGTTTCAATCAATATCCCATTCACAAACTCAACTCCATATCCAGAGTTGACACGTATTTGTTCACACGTAAAACCCAAAGATAACAAGTTTCACTCGTTGACGGAACAACATCTCCGGTCTCACAATAATCGTGTACACCTGGCCATACAGACGAAAACACCAAAATACTCTTTTTTTTTTTTTTTTCTCTCGTTAACTTCGCCTAAAGTTAACTTCGTCTGTCCATAACTTCGCCTGGCTATAACTTCGCCGAGAAGTCAACTTCGCCTAAAGTCAACTTCGCCTAAAGTCAACTTCGCCTGTTCATAACTTCGCCAGACCTTATATCTTCGCTGAAACCCTACGAACAGTGACGGCAACTTCGCCTGATGAACAATAACTTCGCCTACGGCGCTGTTCGGCCAGAAACGCACAGAAACGTGCCAGAAACACCAAAACGCAGATCTCGAACCATAGCATAAGAGCCTAAGGCTCTGATACCAATTGCAGGTTCCCTGGACGGATCACACGAGATATTCCGATATACACAGGTGCGGAATCCCTGTGTAGATCGTTACGGACGTAGAACACAATCACACGAACACACGAATACGATACGAACAAACACACGTTATATTAATAACCCAACACGTGATACTTACAGACTCTCGACCTCACGTCACTTGACTCACTTAATTACACGTAAATTAACCACTAAAAACCAACTACTAAAACGGTTAATCCGTAACCTATATAAATACACGACAACTTCGCCTCAGGCGAAGTTGTCCATAACTTCGCTCGTTCAACAAGTTCGCCTAGGCGAACTTGTCAACAACTTCGCTTTAAACAAACAAATACATAAACAATATTACAGACTCGATTACAGACATTAGACATATGAACTACGGACATCTATGCACCAACAGGTATGGATGGTTTCATACCCAATTTTCAGTAGTATTATGCTTTAGTATTTTGTTGGTTATGTGCAGTTTTTATAATTTAGGTACACTACCGGAAAATGAACGAAAAAAAGGGGACGCTCTATCGAAATTTTGTTAACCCGTAGGGAAGTTCTTTTCCATTTACCCACGATACTTCATATGAGTCATATTATGAATATTTTTGTGAATCTTTTCACATTGAGTACAATGTGAGATTCAAGTGTGGGGAGAGGAATTACTTGACCAGTCGCTTGCTCAACTAATTATAAGATTCTCTTATAAAAAAAATTAGGAAACAAAGATTATGTTTATAACAAAACCAAAAGAAAATATGAGAAAATTTTTTGCAAATAACCAACTAGAAATATACTAAAACCAAAAAGTGAAAAAAAGTAAAAAGAAGTTTTGTAATATTGAGATTAAATTTATGCAAAATATGACGTTTATACCCAATTCCTCCGTTATTGTGAGATAAACCTCATGCCATATAAATATTTTTTGGAAGCTTTGAGTGAGTCATAAGTTTCGTGTGATTTAGAATTTGTCGCAAATGTTCATTTCAAGACTGCACGAAGTGTTATATAAAGAAGAAGGTAATTTTGTCACCATTCCCTTAATTCATTATCCAAATTAAAACACAATACCCAAAAACCTTACCACTTTATCCGTCTCACCGGTAAAATACAACACTGGTCTCTTACCGGCAGGCCCTACAGAACTGGAAATGCATTCTTTCGATTTCAATTTCCGTTGCTGCATACATTTCGCAAAACCTATGATGCCTCAGAACTTAGGTAGAAAATCTTTCTCTCTAGCAATGAGTTGAGGAAAAAGTGGCGCCAAGACGAACAAAGGTGTAACATCGTGAAAATAACGGATCAAAAATAGCTGGTTATGTTTTACCCATCCAATTGTTGCCCATGACTCTTGTTGGTTTTGATATAGTACTTGGTATGGATTGGTTATCCAACAATCATGCTCGTATCATTTGCAATAGCAAAACTGATGAACTTCGAGCCCTTGATAAACGAACCATTCGAATCGAATGGGACATAGACGCTGGCTAAGTTAGCATAATCTCAATCATTAGGGCTAACAAATATTTAAATCAAGGATACTTAGCATTCATGGCCTATGTCACCGAAGAATCTAACCCAAAGGAGATGAAGGACGTGCCAATTGTCTCCGTTTCCTGACGAACATCCTGGTATTCCTCTCGATCTAGAAGTCGAGTTTAGAATAGACTTTTTGCCTGGAACTACGCCAATCGCCAAAGCCCTATATCTACTAGTGCCAACTGAGATAAAGGAATTGAAGAAGCAACTAGACGAGCTACTCGAGAAGTGATTCTTTCGTCCAAGTTCATCACCGTGGGGAGCGCCGATTCTCTTTGTGAAGAAGAATGATGGATCCGTGCGAATGTGTATCGACTATCGATCCTTGAACAAATTAACCGTCAAGAATCGATACCCATTACCCCGAATAGACGATATATTCGACCAAATACAAGGCGCAAGCTACTTCTCTAGGATAAGTTTGCGTTCTGGTTATCACCAACTCAAAGTTCAATCCGATGATATCCCGAAAACCGCATTCCGAACAAGGTATTGACATTATGAGTTTACGATCATGCCGTTTGGTCTCACTAATGCCCCAGCCGCATTCATGGACATGATGAATCGGATTTGCAAAACTTACATAGATAAATTTGTTATCGTAATCATCGACGACATACTTATTTATTCTAAGTCAAATGAAGATCATGTTTCGCATCTTAGAATCTTGCTTGAATTTCTTTGAAACGAGAAGTTGTACGCCAAGTTCTCGAAATGTGGATTTTGGCTTCACGAAGTACAATTTCTTGGGCACATTATAAACGTGAACGGAATTCAAGCGGACCCCAAAAAGATTGAAGCTATCTCTAAGTGGGAGATTCCAAAGTTGCCAACCGAGATCCGTAGTTTCTTAGGTTTGGCAGGCTATTATCGTAGATTCATTCAAAATTTCTCTCAAATAGTTGTTCCTCTAACTTCGTTAACTGGTAAGATATCAAGTATGAATGGGGAATCAAACAACAAGAGGCGTTCGATATACTCAAACAAAAACTCACCAATGCACCTATACTGGCCTTGCCAGAAGGTACCGAGGACTCTGTTGTGTTTAGTGATGCATCTCATTCCGGCTTGGGATGCGTACTAATGCAACGCAAATCTCTTACGCCTCTCGTCAACTCAAGGTACACGAAAAGAACTATACAACTCACGATCTAGAGTTAGGAACCATAATCTTTGCTTTAAAGATATGGAGACACTATCTCTATGGAGTCAAATTTGTCGTGTATACCAATCACAAAAGTCTAAAACATATCTTTGAACAAAAAGAGCTCAACATGCGTCAAAGACGCTGGATGGAAACATTAAACGACTGCAACTGTGAAATCGTCTATCGCGAAGGGAAGGCTAACGTTGTAGCTGATCCCTAAGTCGTAAAGAACATGAAATGCCAAAAAGATTTCGAGCGCAACGATTAGAACTCCAGGTAGAACTGATCGAGCAGATCTAAGCCGCCCAACTTCAAGCAATCAATGAAAGCAAGATCACCGATGAAAAATGTAACGACACCATTGACTCGCTAATCAAAGGTGACAATGGTATATTTAGACTTGGAAACAGGATTTGGGTACCAATCGTTGGAGACTTGTGTGAAAAGATCATGAGCGAGGCTTACAAGTTCAAGTACATGATGCACCCTGGTAGTGACAAAATGTACCAGAACCTTAAGCCAAACTATTGGTAGAACGGAATGAAAAAGGACATTGTTTTGCATGTTGCAAAATGTTTGACATGTTTGAAAGTAAAGGCTGAACATCAAAAGCCCTCGGGATTGCTTCAGCAACCAGAACTCCCCATTTGGAAATGGGAAACGATAACTATGGACTTTATCACGAAACACCCAAAAACCACTCGTCAGCATAATGCAATATGGGTTATCGTTGATAGGTAACAAAATCCGCACACTGTATACCCATCAACGAGACATACTCAATGAATAGATTAGCGCGAATCTATGTGAACAAAATCGTTGCTTTGCATGGAATGCCTCTGTCTATCATATCTGATCGAGACAGTCGCTTTACGTCTCATTTTTTGAAAAGCTTCTAACAAGCATTAGAAACCAAGTTGAATCTTAGCCCTGCCTATCATCCTCAAACCGATGGGCAAAGTGAAAGGAAAATTCTAATGCTTGAAGACATTCTCCGCACTTGTGTGATCGACTTAGGTGGAAGTTGGGATGACCATCTTCCCCTAATGTAATTTTCGTACAATAATAGTTATCACACGAGTATTCAAGCTGCACCGTTCGAAGCGTTATACGGCCGAAAATGTAGAACGCCGGTATGCTGGTCTGAAACCGGAGATAATCAATTGTCAGGACCCGAGATATTCCAAGAAACCACTGACAAGGTGTTACAATCCGTAAACGACTTTAGACGGCGCGAGACCGGCAAAAGAGTTACACCGATGTCTGTCGTAATCCGTTATAATTCAATGTAGGCGATAGAGTCTTATTTAAAGTTTCGCCTTGGAAGGGTGTTGTTCGCTTCGGTAAAAAATGAAACCTACGTCCACGTTTCGTTGGACCATTTGAAATACTTGAGCGAATTGGTACGGTCGCATACAGTATGCGACTACCCAAAGAAATGAAAGGGATACACGATGTATTCCACGTCACTAATATGCGTAAATGTCTAGCTGATGAATCTTTGTTGATGCTTTTAAAAGATGTTGAAATAAACGAAAATCTTACATTCGTAGAACGACCCATACAAATTGAAAATTTTAAAAATAGAAACTTAAGAGATGAACTCTGAAATTGGTCAAAGTAAAGTGGGACTCACAGAGACGCCCTGAATACACTTGGGAACTTGAATCCGAAATGAAGAAAAAGTACCCCCACTTGTTCTAAGAAGCGAATCACATGAACGAGATTCATTCCAAGGTGAGAAGGATGTAACATCGTGAAAATAACAGATAAAAAATACCAAGTTTTCAAAGTTCAAGGACCAAAATGAAAAATATTAATTTCCAGCAGATCGCGATACGCGACGCACTTAGACCCAACGTCATCGCGTATTGCGAAGACGTGGCCTGACAGCGTGGCACTGTGTCTGCCACGTATCACCACGTGGCCCAGTGTCAGGCACGTGGCACCACGTGAAAAAGCTACTGATGGTTCAACAGAGCTACGTCGTGACACACGACGACTGCTCCTTAGACCATCGCATATCTCGATGACCTCCCGAGACAGCCTATAAAAGGAGGTCACCAACCCTCTACCTCACTCAGACAAACTTTCATACACACTTTCTCTCTATAAGATTCACTCTCTCACTACCTCGATAGGCTTGCCTGACCCTCCTCGAAATACGTGCCCAAAACCGACATTATCTAGAATTATGTGCCATAAACCGATGATGTTATCTTAAAGAACGTGCTATCCCTACACGACCCGAAACCCGCCTCGAAGTGCATGCCGATAAGTTTTTAAGACTGGTGTGCATCGAGTTACGCGTCAAGGAGTTGTTATCAAGATTCTCGATATACGTGCAAGCATCAAAGTGCTGCCGGAGAGTCTGTAAAATAATAAGCCGAACAAGGTAGGGATATTTCCCAAATAAAATTTTAATATAATATTAAGAGGCTCAAAACCCTAGTCGAGGATATACTCGATACCTCGAAAACAAACAAAAAGAAAGTATAACAAAGAAAAGAATAAATAAGAAATATGTGATGTAAAATATATCTTTGTTATTGATATTAATATTTGAGTTCCTTAAGTAATAAGTAAAGAAATAAAAGTATACGTTTCTTCTTGAGGAAGAAACGTAGTGTTTAAGAAAAGTAAACAAGTAAAACTAAAAGTTTAACTTGTAAAAGAAAGAAAAGTATTTTGAACTAAAGGTTCATAAAGAAAATATAATCGAGGTGAAGATTATACAAAAGAGACTAAAGGTCTTAAGCCGGATTAAAGATCTGGTATTAACAAAAGGTTATACTCGTACTATAGGTCCGAGATAGCTAAAGAAAGACCGATCAGTGAAGTGAAGCTGATCCTTTAAAAGGTGAATACGCCCACCTTTTATAACTTGTTTAATCGAGTCTAAATAAACTGATTAAATGAGATTATGTATCTATAAAACATTATGATAAAAAGTAATCACTGGCCCTAGGCTGTCATGTACGTTTGGTTTGATCCTTACATATGTGGTTAGACGATGGGCACACCGCGCCACACCTGGTTATATTCCTCCGCCACGATGGGCCGGACCTACGTTACGTCCGAGAGAGGGTAATCATGTGTATATTGATGTTAGCTAAGTAATCTCGAACGCTGCGGTGTTTGCTGAGCGGTTTCGAGTTGAGCTTAAGTTTATAATTGTGTTTTGTTTTTAAATTGATTATTCCTAAGCCACGATAGGCCGGACTTAAGTTATGTCTCGAGGGGTAATTAAGTAAATAAAATATTTTTTACGTCAGCTTATTCACCAGCTTGTGTTGCTGACGTATTTTCAAAATGTTTTACTGGTAACGAAGGTTAGCCGCTTGAAGAAACGAAGTCGTTGATAGGTGATATGATGGATCAGATCTTTTTGTTAAAATTTAAATTATGTAAATGATGGTTTGATAAACAAGTAATCATTTTGTAAACATTAGCGGGGATATTTAAATCCAGTCTTTTGATATGTAAATATTATTATTTTAATCCACGCTAAAATATTTCCGCTATTAAACCCGTAACTCTGATATAATTACAAAAACGGTACCGACTGTACACGGGGGCGTGTCTCCTCCTACACGGGGTCGTGCCTGGTCCTCCAGACTGCCTATAAATAAAGGAGCATGTTGCCCTCATTTGGTGTGCTTGAAGAAAACTTCAATATGGGTTTCTCTTATAAAAACACCCACTTTACACTAATATTGAAGGTCTTGTGGAGAGTTTGAAGGCTTGGAGGTTATAATCATCATCATCATCATCCATCACCATTAAAGAAGGAAGATTCATCCACATTTGGTTAAATTGTTCTAATTTGATCATGTGTTTGTTATCTTCATCTCTTTTAATGTTCATGACCATGCTCTTTATAAGCTAAACTCCATTTACCATCTAATTTCTATGAAGAAGATTTGTCTTACTTGATGATTATGTTGAACATGTGTAACGCCCTGGAATTTGACTGGTAGACAAAAATCAAGGAATCATCGGAAACTATACACTTTGGGGTTCTGGACGATAAGTTCGGAACCCATATCATTGGAGAAATCTGCTTTTATCATTTGAAATGTTTATTTTATAAAACGACATTTACGCCTGGAAAATATTAATTTTTATGCTTTTGAAAAATAAAATGTTCTTATTTAAAAAAAAAAAAAAAAAAAAAAAGATTTTAAATAATTATTCGGAAAATGGTTTATAAAAGTTTTGCTGAAAAAGTTTTAGTTTGTTTAAAAACTTATGAACTCGACTAGTCTTGACCCGTCGGTAGCCTAAACCCGAACCCGAGTCACCCGAGTATTTAAGCGGAAAATCAAGTATTCTTACACCATCTCTTTCATTTCCACCAACACTTCCCACCCAAACACTCCCACTTCTAGAGAGAGAGTAGTGAGAGAAAGTCATCCAATCTAAGATTCGAGTCCACCAATCTGTTTATCGTTGTTGTCGGTAAGATCTTCTTGAAAATCATACGTTTTTACAACCAAAACCCGCCCCGAATCGAGCAAAAACTCCGACTTTTGTGTCAAGTGTGTTCTTGGTCAAAAACCGTCATTTTTGGTGTCAAAATGCAAGCTTTTGTGTTTAAAAGTACTAGGAATCGATACCCCTTTCAATCCCGAGCATTTCCATGTCAAAAACTTCGATTTTGGGTCAAAAATCTGGAAAATCTGGAAAACCCGTGGGTATCTCCGTCGCCCAGCTTTCAGTCGATCGAATCAGTTCATTCGATCGAACCAGTCGATCGAATCAGTTCATTCGATCGAATGTGTCGATCGAACCAGTCCAGTCGACCGAATAGGAAAGCAACCGAATGGTCTCCAACTCATTCGACCGAATGAGCTTCGTATTCGATCGAACGTCTGTCTATTCGATCGAATGTGTTTCTATTCGATCGAATGTGTGTCTATTCGATCGAATGTGTTCCTATTCGATCGAATGTGTGTCTATTCGATCGAATGTGTTCCTATTCGATCGAATCAGGTCAGAACCAAGCTGTTTCGTCTTTAAAACCTAGTTTTTGCTCGAGATCGTGTAAGGCTTACACTCTTAGACTTAAACTGCGTTGTTAACTTATTATGTCCTTGTCTAGACTTAGAGGATCGACGTTTGACAGCACCCGACCGCCCTAGCAACCACACCTAGTCAACAAGGTGAGTTCATAGCCCCCATTTTTCTTTTAAAGCCTTTCAAATCATTGGGGGTGAAAACATGGTAAATGTACACGTTTTGACAAAACACATTTATTCAAACATTACTTATCATAAACACTTGACAAATCTTTTGCAAACAATGAACATTGGGAAAACAAGTAATCATGGCAGGTTACGCGTACCTTAACTTTCTCGGAAGTTGTGTATGCATAATCAAATATTCAGGAGTAAATATGGGAATCACTCAGCGTTTAGGGAACATTGGACGTTTGGAAATCAAAGTCATGTACCCGTTATACTTTATCATGAAAACACATTATTCATTGGTCAGTCTTGTGATCGTGTGAACAGTGGCAATATAGGTCACAATAGTGCATAGGTTTGATCTCCAAGTGGTCGATTGGTAGACAGGCCGTCACTAGATGTGGGATTCTAAAGTGATCGATTTAGAATACACGTGACCTATGGGGTTCTTAAGTGTTCGATTAAGAATCCGAAGGATCTCTTAAGTGTTCGATTAAGGATCCGAAGGATCTCCTAAGTGATCGATTAGGAATCCAAGAGATACTAAAGTACGCTTTAGAATTCTCTCATGGTACCCAAAGTGATCGATTTGGGTTACCATCAAGGAAATCAAGTAGCATAGTGTGGTCTTGTGTGGGGTCGATGTCAGGTCTTGTGTGATCATTATGCATCATTATCATTTTTCATCATGGCATGGTTACATATGATTCTTGGGTATCTTATACATATATCCTTGATACCGTTCCTCCTGCATGCATGGAAACAATAATTGGAATCTTTATACGAAACTCTTGCAGATTCAGTTGAGATGATAAGCATACCAAGCATAGTAGGATAAGTTGTAGGAGTGGTGGGTTAGCCGATGGTACACCCTATATATAAACCCCTACAACTTAGCCTAGTATGCTTGTGTAGGGCTTATCACTACAGTATTAGTTAACCTATGAATTCACTCATCTACTTTTTGTAGTTGACGTTTTATTACATGTTTTCAGGAAATGAAGCAGGAAGTAGCTAATAGCTGATAGAGGCCTTAGAGAGATGAAGGCTAGGCTAGGAGTTGTTTGGAAACTTGATATTTTGTATTAAAACAATTTGTTTCATGTTACCTGGATGATGTTATATTTGACAGTTTGGTTATGTTTATGCATTTAGACTTTTATACTATTGTGCTCAATCAATCACGACCTAGTCGCCACGCCTCGGTTTTCCGCCATTACGACCGGGGTGTGACAGATTGGTATCAGAGCCAATGGTTATAGGGAATTAGGAAACCGACCTAGACTATAACCTAGGACCCTTAACTCTAGATAATTCATGCATCACTATCACACGCCCACACTTATGTGCTTGCTATGTGCTTATGTGCTGCATCTTTAATTGTGTCTATCGTAGCGATGTATTCTTTGGCTATTCCTTATCCTGTTATTCTTATTCCCGGTATCATTCTTGCGCGTTCTTTTTCTTTTTCTGAATGCCTCCTCGTCGCTCGTCCGTTAATGCTGACCCTGCTGACCTCGCTGCCATCATAGCGCAGCAAATTGCAGCAGTTCTTCCGGGTCTGGTTAACAACCTAAGGCAAGAAGGAACCTCGGGCGCGCCACAAGCCCCAGAACCGAATCCTACTCTTCAGGCCGACAGGCTCTATAAGGCTTTTACTAACACTGGGCCTACGAGCTTTAATGGATCCGAGGGAGCTGCTGGTCTTCTCCAGTGGTTCGAGAAAGTCGAAGCTTCATTCAACATGTGCTCTTGCCCGGATGAACTCAGGGTCAAATTCGCGGCGAGTATGTTCCACAAACGGGCTCTCACGTGGTGGAATATCGAGATTAGAACCAGGGGGCGAGACGCGGTCTTAGCCTTGCCCTGGGCCGAGTTTGTTGAGCTAGTCACGCAGGAGTTCGTTCCGAGAACCGAACTCCAGAAATTGGAGGCTGAGTTTAGGGCGCACACGATGAAGGGCGCCGATCACATGAAGTACACGGAGAGATTTCATGAACTCTCCCTATTGGTGCCCCACATGGTTACCCCAGCTTCTCGCGCTGTCGAGCAATACATCAGCGGTCTTCCGGACTCTATGAGGGGCATTGCGGTTGCAGTTGACCCCACTACACTTAAGGCAGTGATCGATCTCACTGCCCGTTTGACCAGGGAACAGCTCAGGTCCGGTGTTTTGCATCAGGATGAGGGCAAATCTTCCGATGGGAAAGCGAAAAAGGGGAACAATAGGAAGCGGAAAGCGACCTACTTAACTGCGATCACTGGTGCTACGCCTATCAACTCCATGGCCCCCGTTTCAGCCGCAACAGTCCAGGGAAGACCGAGAAAGGAATATACTGGGCCGCATCCCAAGTGCAACTTATGTTCTTATCATCACCCAACAAGTGAGTTGTGCCGCAAGTGCACAAATTGTGGACGATTCGGACACCTGGTGGAGCGCTGCAGGAGTCCTGGCAACCAATTGGCTGTGGGGAATGCTAACCCTCAGCCTAACCCTGCTCGAGGCTGCTTCGAGTGTGGCGCGATGGACCATTACAGAAATCGATGCCCTCGCGTCACCAACGTTCCTCCGGCTCGCGGGAGGGCCTTCACCATTGGAGCTGCCGAAGCACGCCAAAACCCCGATGTTATTACTGGTACGTTTACTCTTAACAACAATTGGGTGTCTGTCCTATTTGATACAGGAGCTGATAGGAGTTTTGTCTCTTGCGAATTGGTTCCTTTGCTGAAATTAAAAATTTCCGAGTTGGAACCTGCCTTGGTTGTTGAACTTGCTAGTGGAGAGTCCACACAAGTGAGGTCTGTCATTCGATATTGCACCCTTACTCTTGTCACCACATCGTTCAGTATTGACCTTATACCTTTTCGTCTTGGAAGCTTCGATCTAGTTGTGGGAATGGACTGGCTGTCTAGCAATCGCGCGGAAGTAATCTGCGCCGAGAAACTTATTCGTATCCCTCTGTCTTCTGGTGAAATTCTAACCATTCAAGGGGATAGGTCGGGTGGATGCCTAAGAATCGTTTCTTGCTTAAAAGCCAGTCGGTACCTTCAAAAGAAGTATCCCGCATTTCTAGCCCGTGTTACTCTCAAGGAATCCAAAGTCAAGAGACTGCAGGACTTCCCTGTCGTGCGTGAATTTTCTGATGTTTTTCCCGATGAGCTGCCTGGACTTCCTCCTAGCAGGCAGGTGGAATTTCGTATCGATCTTATTCCTGGTGCTCTCCCTGTTGCTAAGTCTCCTTATCGTCTAGCTCCGCTGGAACTTCAAGAATTATCGAATCAGCTTCAAGAACTTCTTGGCAAGGGATTCATTCGCCCTAGCTCGTCTCCATGGGGAGCCCCAGTACTCTTCGTCAAAAAGAAGGATGGGACTTTCCGTATGTGCATTGACTATCGGGAGCTTAATAAACTGACCATCAAAAACCGGTACCCGTTACCGAGAATTGATGATCTCTTTGATCAGCTTCAGGGTGCTACGTTTTTCTCTAAGATCGATCTGCGTTCTGGTTACCATCAATTGCGTGTTCTGGAAGAGGATATCCCGAAAACTGCGTTCCGAACTCGTTACGGTCATTACGAGTTCATGGTTATGCCTTTTGGAATGACCAATGCCCCCGCCATTTTCATGGATCTGATGAATCGCGTTTGCCGTCCATATCTCGACCAGTTTGTCATTGTTTTCATAGACGATATTCTCATTTATTCTCGTTCGAGGACCGATCATGAGCTTCATCTCAGGCTTATTTTGGAGCTTCTCAGGAAGGAACAACTATATGCCAAGTTCTCCAAGTGCGAATTTTGGCTAAAGGAAGTTCAATTCTTGGGACATGTTATCAATGTCGACGGCATACACGTCGACCCTGCCAAGGTAGAAGCCATCAGAAATTGGGTAGCGCCTAAAACACCTACCGAAATCCGTTCATTTCTTGGATTGGCTGGTTACTACCGCCGATTTATCTCAAACTTCTCCAGGATTGCCTTGCCTTTGACCACTCTGACTCAGAAGGGAGAACCCTTCGTGTGGGGACGAGATCAAGAGGAAGCCTTCCAAACTCTGAAGAATAAACTTTGCCGTGCACCGATTCTATCGCTTCCGGAAGGTGACGATGACTTTACCGTTTATTGCGATGCTTCAAATCAAGGCCTCGGTTGCGTTTTAATACAACGAGGGAAGGTCATCGCTTACGCTTCTCGACAACTCAAGGTGCACGAAAAGAACTACGCCACGCATGACCTCGAGTTGGGTGCTGTGGTGTTTGCCTTAAAAATCTGGAGACACTACCTGTACGGCACGAAGTGTGTCATCTATACCGACCACAAGAGCTTGCAGCACATCCTCCATCAGAAAGAGTTGAACATGAGGCAGCGACGCTGGGTCGAACTTCTCAGCGATTACGATTGTGAAATCCGCTACCACCCGGGAAAGGCTAATGTGGTGGCTGACGCATTGAGTCGTAAAGAAAGGACCCAGCTGCACTCTATTAGAATTCAATCCAATCTTCCCTCCTTAATTCGCGAAGCTCAGAATCAGGCGCTTGTGAATGGAGATCTCAAGGGCGTTTTGTCGTGTGGAGCCGAACAGAAATTCGAAACCAAGTTGGACGGCATCCTCTATTTTCTTGATCGAGCATGGATCCCAAACTCTGAGCCTCTTCGAACGCTTATTCTAAGTGAAGCCCACAAGTCCAGATACTCGATTCATCCCGGCAGCAGCAAAATGTATCAAGATCTTAAACCTCATTATTGGTGGCCCGGGATGAAGAAAGACATCGCTTTATACGTGATGAGATGTTTGACTTGTTCGCGAGTCAAGACAGAGCATCGAAGGCCGTCTGGGCTGCTTCAGCAACCTATTATTCCTCAGTGGAAGTGGGAAGAGTTAGCTATGGATTTCATCACCAAGCTACCGCGGACGCCTAGCGGTCATGACTCAATTTGGGTTATTGTGGACATTCTAACTAAATCCGCTCACTTTATCCCGGTTCGTGAGGACTACACTACGGAAAAGTTGGCGCGGATATACATTCGTGAGATCGTTTCCCGTCATGGTGTGCCTAAGGGCATTACGTCTGATCGCGACAGCAGTTTTTCTTCCAGGTTCTGGAAATCTTTGCAAAAGGCCTTTGGGACAAGTGTGAAGCTTAGCTCTTCCTATCATCCAGAAACTGATGGGCAGAGCGAGAGGACCATACAAACCCTAGAGGACATGTTGAGAGCTTGTATCCTTGAATTCGGTAATAGTTGGGAAGCTCATCTGCCGCTGGCAGAATTTTCTTACAACAATAGTTACCACTCTTCTATTAAATGCGCGCCGTTTGAAGCTCTTTACGGTCGCAAGTGTCGCTCACCCTTGTGTTGGTCCGAGACCGGGGATTCACAGATCATCGGCCCGGAACTAATACAGGAAACAACCGATCAAATCGCTATCATTCAACAGCGACTCAAAGACGCCCGTTGTCGGCATAAGTACTACGCAGACAAACGACGCAAGCCACTCGAGTTTCAAGTTGGTGACCGTGTTCTGCTGAAAGTTTCCCCCTGGAAGGGCGTAGTCCGTTTCGGGAAGAAGGGAAAGTTCGCTCCTAGGTATGTTGGACCATTCAAAATCCTTGAAAGGATCGGACCAGTTGCCTATCGTCTTGAGCTGCCGCCGGAACTCGGTAGAGTTCACAATGTTTTTCATGTTTCGCAGTTAAAGAAGTGTCTTGTTGACGAGGCCCTTCTCATTCCCGTCGACGAGGTTCGAATTAACGACAATCTGCTTTTTGTTGAAGAACCCGTCGAAATCTTGGATCGCGAGGTCAAGAAGACCAAGCGTAGCCGCATACCGCTTGTGAATGTTCGATGGAATAACAAACGCGGACCCGAGTTTACATGGGAACGCGAAGATCAAATGAAGGAGAAATACCCTCATCTGTTCTCTTAGTCTCTATTCTTGTAATCTATTGTCTAGAAGTCAATATAACATTTGCAGCATGTATCAAATAATTGTGTTATTCAATGAATATCGTGTTGCCTTATTATGCTTATAAGTATTCTTTTATTTGCATCCACAAATTTGGCTACTCAGGGCTCATGCTGGGAGCACAAGTCATATCTACTCAATCATATGAATTTTGGGGAAATTTATACATTATTTAAGCCAAAAATTTGTCATTCATTCTTGCATTCATGGAGCATGGTTGTGTGTATGTGTGTGGTGTCGTGTCAAATTTTCTAGCCGCACACAATAGAGCTTATACATTGATACAAGGTGAGCTCGTAATTATAGTCCGGAATATAATTACATCAAGGTCACAGGTGTATACGTGTATAAGCAATATGCTATTGTGTAACTAGAAGTCGTGAACTCAAGGTTCGTGTAGAGAAATATTCGACAAAGGTTGAAGAAGTGGTGGGTTAGCCGCTGGTACACCCTATATATAAACCTCTTCGGCACGAGTTGAATATGTCTGAAGCGAAACCTGGAATTAGGGACTTATAGTTAGCGTGGCAGCTGTGAGACATTGAATTCAAGAATTACCGAGGGTAATATTCGCGGAAGATTGAAGGAGTGGTGGGTTAGCCGCTGGTACACCCTATATATAAACCCCTTCAATCCGAAATGAATATGTCTGATGTAAAGCTTGAGGATGATGCCTCGTAGTGGAAAATAGTGTGTCGTCCTGTGTGTCATTGATCTAATAGGAGTCGAAGGAAACACCCAAGTAAGGTTGAAGGAGTGGTGGGTTAGCCGCTGGTACACCCTATATATAAGCCCCTTCGGCTTGATTTGGGTGGTGCCTGAGACGAATATTAGAAGTGGTGGCGCATAGTGGTCATCATGGGATCATGTAATCTTAATCATCGATGCATCAAGTATACTAAAAAGCTAAATTTCGGGACGAAATTCCCCTAAGTTGGGGAGGATGTAACGCCCTGGAATTTGACTGGTAGACAAAAATCAAGGAATCATCGGAAACTATACACTTTGGGGTTCTGGACGATAAGTTCGGAACCCATATCATTGGAGAAATCTGCTTTTATCATTTGAAATGTTTATTTTATAAAACGACATTTACGCCTGGAAAATATTAATTTTTATGCTTTTGAAAAATAAAATGTTCTTATTTAAAAAAAAAAAAAAAAAAAAAAAAGATTTTAAATAATTATTCGGAAAATGGTTTATAAAAGTTTTGCTGAAAAAGTTTTAGTTTGTTTAAAAACTTATGAACTCGACTAGTCTTGACCCGTCGGTAGCCTAAACCCGAACCCGAGTCACCCGAGTATTTAAGCGGAAAATCAAGTATTCTTACACCATCTCTTTCATTTCCACCAACACTTCCCACCCAAACACTCCCACTTCTAGAGAGAGAGTAGTGAGAGAAAGTCATCCAATCTAAGATTCGAGTCCACCAATCTGTTTATCGTTGTTGTCGGTAAGATCTTCTTGAAAATCATACGTTTTTACAACCAAAACCCGCCCCGAATCGAGCAAAAACTCCGACTTTTGTGTCAAGTGTGTTCTTGGTCAAAAACCGTCATTTTTGGTGTCAAAATGCAAGCTTTTGTGTTTAAAAGTACTAGGAATCGATACCCCTTTCAATCCCGAGCATTTCCATGTCAAAAACTTCGATTTTGGGTCAAAAATCTGGAAAATCTGGAAAACCCGTGGGTATCTCCGTCGCCCAGCTTTCAGTCGATCGAATCAGTTCATTCGATCGAACCAGTCGATCGAATCAGTTCATTCGATCGAATGTGTCGATCGAACCAGTCCAGTCGACCGAATAGGAAAGCAACCGAATGGTCTCCAACTCATTCGACCGAATGAGCTTCGTATTCGATCGAACGTCTGTCTATTCGATCGAATGTGTTTCTATTCGATCGAATGTGTGTCTATTCGATCGAATGTGTTCCTATTCGATCGAATGTGTGTCTATTCGATCGAATGTGTTCCTATTCGATCGAATCAGGTCAGAACCAAGCTGTTTCGTCTTTAAAACCTAGTTTTTGCTCGAGATCGTGTAAGGCTTACACTCTTAGACTTAAACTGCGTTGTTAACTTATTATGTCCTTGTCTAGACTTAGAGGATCGACGTTTGACAGCACCCGACCGCCCTAGCAACCACACCTAGTCAACAAGGTGAGTTCATAGCCCCCATTTTTCTTTTAAAGCCTTTCAAATCATTGGGGGTGAAAACATGGTAAATGTACACGTTTTGACAAAACACATTTATTCAAACATTACTTATCATAAACACTTGACAAATCTTTTGCAAACAATGAACATTGGGAAAACAAGTAATCATGGCAGGTTACGCGTACCTTAACTTTCTCGGAAGTTGTGTATGCATAATCAAATATTCAGGAGTAAATATGGGAATCACTCAGCGTTTAGGGAACATTGGACGTTTGGAAATCAAAGTCATGTACCCGTTATACTTTATCATGAAAACACATTATTCATTGGTCAGTCTTGTGATCGTGTGAACAGTGGCAATATAGGTCACAATAGTGCATAGGTTTGATCTCCAAGTGGTCGATTGGTAGACAGGCCGTCACTAGATGTGGGATTCTAAAGTGATCGATTTAGAATACACGTGACCTATGGGGTTCTTAAGTGTTCGATTAAGAATCCGAAGGATCTCTTAAGTGTTCGATTAAGGATCCGAAGGATCTCCTAAGTGATCGATTAGGAATCCAAGAGATACTAAAGTACGCTTTAGAATTCTCTCATGGTACCCAAAGTGATCGATTTGGGTTACCATCAAGGAAATCAAGTAGCATAGTGTGGTCTTGTGTGGGGTCGATGTCAGGTCTTGTGTGATCATTATGCATCATTATCATTTTTCATCATGGCATGGTTACATATGATTCTTGGGTATCTTATACATATATCCTTGATACCGTTCCTCCTGCATGCATGGAAACAATAATTGGAATCTTTATACGAAACTCTTGCAGATTCAGTTGAGATGATAAGCATACCAAGCATAGTAGGATAAGTTGTAGGAGTGGTGGGTTAGCCGATGGTACACCCTATATATAAACCCCTACAACTTAGCCTAGTATGCTTGTGTAGGGCTTATCACTACAGTATTAGTTAACCTATGAATTCACTCATCTACTTTTTGTAGTTGACGTTTTATTACATGTTTTCAGGAAATGAAGCAGGAAGTAGCTAATAGCTGATAGAGGCCTTAGAGAGATGAAGGCTAGGCTAGGAGTTGTTTGGAAACTTGATATTTTGTATTAAAACAATTTGTTTCATGTTACCTGGATGATGTAATATTTGACAGTTTGGTTATGTTTATGCATTTAGACTTTTATACTATTGTGCTCAATCAATCACGACCTAGTCGCCACGCCTCGGTTTTCCGCCATTACGACCGGGGTGTGACAGATAGAAAATAATTATTTTAAATATTACATCTCAACGTTTAATCTATCTACACATATAGTCCCTCAAAGAGTAAAACACTAATTTTAACAAGAAAGCTTAACTAGGTTAGGCCAAAGGACAAAACGTTATAAGGTTTTTAATCATAAAGAATGTTTTCTGACATTTTTTTGCTGAAGGACTTCCACTGAAAAATTATGTAAACATAAAGGACGTGTTTTTCCATTTTGTCTTCGTTTTATTTTCGTTTGAGTCGTAAGAGTCTAATTAAATTTTAGTTTATTTTTGTTTTGTTTTAAAATTTTATTTTTAATCTAAGTTTTTAATAGTTTATTATATTTTATTTAATTAGGGTTAATTTTATTAATAAAATAATTAATTAGGTTTAAGTAATCATTATGCTTTATTATTATTTAATTAGTTAGGGTTTAGTTTATAGTTATTATTATTTAGTTTAACCCCCCCCCCCCTTAACAATATTATTAAATAGTCGTGTCTTTTAGTCGAGTCTAATTTGCTAGTTTTGTAATGTAAAGAGTCTCGTGGGTTTGATTATCGGACTTACTTAGCTGTACTAGAGTCGATCGGTAAACTTGCCGGTTAGTAGTTTAAGAGTCTAGAGTATTACTTAGTGTCTAGTTTTAGCGTATTTTTATTTAACTACTTTTAGCTAATCATTTATGTTCTATCGGAAGCAGCTTGGAGTGATGGACTTTGGCTCAAGGGAGGGGGATGAAAGTGATCCAAGGAATGATTAAATTAGTTCTATGCATGCATGTGAAGAAGCCATGTCATTTATTTAATTTAAGTTTATTTATTTTTATTTAAGTTTGAATTATTCAAATAATGTAAAACGGCTCTGAGTGGGTGTTTACCTATTCTCTAGGGCTGTTAGGAATATTCTCTTTTATGGAGATATTTCTTGTACTTTTGGCTTTAAATAAGGCTTCTTCCTCAGTTGTATGTATCTGAAAAACCATGTATTCAATACAAAAGTGAACTACTTCAATTATCTTTTGTGCTTTCTATCTTTTTCCCTTCCTGATTCCTTGCTCTATACCAACAGAAAGGGTTGTTGCGATAGGGTCACAGGGTAGTGGTGTTGATGGCACACCCATCGGCGAAGATCTAGGTTCAACATCGTGAAGGAGAACCTCAAATAGATTTGGCCATATCTGGCGTATTGGAACTTACTTATCACAGAGGGCAGATTTGGAAGGAAACGGGGTGTTCGGCGGTGCTGGTGATGGTGGTGGTTGGTGGAGGATGAATACTTAAGAGAGAGAGAGAAAGAGTAGTGTATATAATAATATAAATTTATTTAATTAGATATGTGATTTGACCAACTTGCCCTCATATGCAAAGCACATGACCTAACTTAACGAGCAAAACTAACTGAGCTAGGGTTAACGAACAAACGGTGTAACATTTATAAACGTAAAGTACAAATTATGTTAATTTTAAAGATAAAGGACAATCACTGAAATTTTCTACATACATAAAGGACAATTCTATAATTCTGTCTAATATTTAACTGAGTTTTTGGACAACAGTTAGTCAAAATGACGAAAATCAAAGAAAAATATCATGTAAAGAACACCGTCTGCAAGTAAACTTTTTAAATGACCTGATTCATAAATCACATATATTTTAAAGACAAAATACCATTAGAATAAACTCAAGATACCAGTAGTGTTCCATACAACTGCCCAAATCCTCATATACCATTAAAATGAAATCAAATGTGTTCATTCAGCTTGAGTGGTGCACTTATCTCTAATTTTCTTTCTTCCATTCTGTTTTTTTTTTACTTGATCCTCCAATTTTTTTCTTGCTAAACCTTTTCTTGTAACAAAGTGATAAAACTAGTCCTTTATGTTTGCATGTTTTTTTCAATAGACGTCCTCTAACGAATTTAATGATAGAAAACATCTTTCATATATAAAAACTCAATCACGTTTTGTCCTTTAATCTCGTTAAATTTGGTCATATACAATGCACATAAGGGTATATTTGTAACTTCAAATTTTATTTAATAACAAAAAAATTATATATATCAATTACACACACACTCTCCATCTCTTTTTCTCACCTCTCTCTCCTGGCCACTTTCACCTCCACCTGCCACCGTCACTAACTCCAGTACACCAACACCATAAGAGCAACCACGAAACTGGTATATATTAACGTGGTTTGGGCATCACAAGGATGATGGTTTGCAACGACAACAAAAGGTACAACGCTTCTCATTTTCCGGCAAACAGAAGAAGCGCTATTTGCAGCGATCGATAGTGATTGAAGCATTAGACGATGGTTAAAAGTCCAATTGGACTAGCAAAAAAATAATAAAGGCACGATAAGTGTACCAAACCTCAATTAGGATTCCGTTTTTTAGATCTTAACGGCATGGTGGTTGTAGTCCACCGGAAAACCTAATTTCATCCCTAATCAGCTATCCAGAAACACTAATTCCAGATTTTAGTGTGGTGTTGTTATTGTGGTTGTTTGGTTGTGTGGTGTGCAGATGGTTGGCTGTTAGTGTGGCTGTGGTAGTCCGATGTGGTGGTGCAGAGAGAGAGAGAAAGAGAAAGAAGGAGGAGGATGTTATGTACTGATGATTTTAGGATGTGTATCTAGTTGATGAAATTGAAAAGTGAAAACTGAATGGTGTTGATTATTTTCATTCAAATTTATCAGTTCATGGTATTATGGCAAGGCCACTACCTGAGTAGTGGTGGTAAACAGTGGTTAATCAAAGGTTGTGGTGGTGAACAGTGGTTTAAAGTATATGTGTTGGGTAGATAGTGGAAATGCCATGGCTGGTCTGGTTTGGTGGTGGTGGGTAGTAGACGTCGGTGACAGCTAGTGGAGGTGGGTAGTAAACGTCTATTACAGTGGTGGAGGTGGGTAGCTGAAGTGTTCGTGTGTGTGTGTGTGTGTGAGAGAGAGAGATAGAGAGAGAGAGAGAGAGAGAGAGATTATCTATAAAGTCGTTTTTTATCTATTCATTTATTTCTAATTATTAAATTTGTAAAATTACAAAATTACCCTCATGTGCTTTGCACATGACTGGTTTTAACGAAAAAATTTAACTGGGTTAGGACTAAAGGATATAATTTGATAAAACTTTTAATTATAAAGGATGTTTTCTTATATATATATATTTTTTTTGCTAAAGGACATCCACTGAAAATTCATGTAAACATAAAGGACAAGTTTTGTCATTTTGTCTTTTTTTTCTTATTGAACTTGTGTCAGACACACACTTTAATGGCTGGAAATTCCGCATCAATTCTGGGATCAATAGTACAAAAATTCCTTATATTTTCTTATGTAGTTCATACAAGTCCTGCTCCATTTCCTCATGTTTTTTTTCCGTTTCGCTATTTAAATCCATCGGGATCAATCCACCATATTCTTCAACGAATTAGAACCATAACACCGTAATCAAGGGACCAAGAACACCTTTAGACATCAACATCACTACAACCTTTTCATCGAAAATCTAATTTGGACATCACTACAAGCTTTTCATTGAAATCTAATTTGGACCTCCATCTATGCCACATGTAACCCCTTTGCTTTGCTCTTCAAACAACCCTCACTCATGACCATAAAGAAAACAACCGTCTGGATTTCCATTTATGCCATCCATTCACCAGTGTCATCAACCTTCGCATTTAAAATACGTCTGATAGTTCTATGCACTCAAGTTGTACGAACTTTTTATAAAACCGTAACAAACAAAATATATATGGACATAACACGAGTCAAATAACATCAAATGGTCCGTATGTTTCTAGTAATGTGCGAGTTTTGATTTTATTTAATTAATAATAAGGTGGATAAAATAGGAAAGGTAATTGTACAAGTGCAATCCTATGTGAACAAACTCATATGATGCCATGTGTCCGCATAAGTTTGTTTTAAGATCATCCTCTATGGTGGGGGCTTTGAAGCCCCTCTAAGTGTCATGTCAGCGTCACGTAGGCACCAGAGGGCATCGAAGTCCCAATCAATAATGTCTCGCTATGGTTTAATGCCCCAAAAACGATTATATATATATATATATGTTTGTATGTATGTATGTATGTGTGTGTGAGAGAGGGGGGCCCACCTCCACATCCTAACCGCGCCGTCCGTTCCAACGATGGGCTACACAGCGCCCCACCACCAAGGGCGCCCGTTGGTGGTGTTGAGTGCCCAACGGCGCCGACCATCCCCCCTTTTAGCGCCCCATAGCGATGGGTCTAATAGGTTAGGTAGATTGTTCATCCAACTTGTGTACGCAACTTAGAATGGTGGAAGTGGGCCGTTGTGAATAAAGACAGGTGAAATAAGAGAACTTATGGAGAGTGGACATGGCTTGACCTTGATGAAAGGAACTAATGATATGATACGACGAAAGATGAACGAGGCAAACAAAAATCGAACACCTACAAGTCCAGAAATATGGTGTTTACCTATACAAAAGTGATATAGTGATATAAAATCCTTATAAATGTAAAGTTAGAGAGATCTTAGCTGGAAAAAATTTGTTTAAAAAAAGCAACAAAGCTTTCATCAACCATTTTCTAATTATAGAGCATAAAATATAGCGCAGAACAATAATGTGTTGATAGCATAAATATATGATAACTTTAAAATTGAAAGAAAATCATATCCAAATTTGATTTTTGTATTTATGTTTATTTAAAATTACTAATTTTGCTTCTTCGGTTTATTAATAATAAGCATATGCATCTTAAACCACTATAAATAGAACCAACGTCCTACTACATCCATTCATATGCAAAAAGATCTAAAGGCATTTGTACTTGACAAATGGATTCATCACTTGCTTTCTTGGTTCTCCTTTCACTCATACTGGTAATCTAGCATATATATATATATATAAATACTAACTTTTATATTTTGTATTATTAGAGGTTGTTTTACATTTTTCGTTTTTAATATTTATATATTTTTTTTGGATTTTAATTTTATTTATTGTAAGGAAGTTAATAGTATAGTTAGGTTATAATAATTAAAGGGTTTCACAAATAAATGAGATTTTATAATCTGTTTAAAAGTTATATGGGTTTTATGAAACCCATGACCCGCTTACTTTTTATATCATAATGTTGTTTCTTGATAATAAATAATATTTTTTTAATCGGATATTAGTTTTTAGTATATCCTTATTTTATAGGATTTTCGTATTAAATATTTGGTGATATTAATTTTTAACTTAATAAGATGTTATAACTCATTTAAGGAATATCTGGGTTTGGTGAGATACATGACCATGAATTCGGGTCAAATGGATAATAAGCCTATATTTACAAATAAATCAACCTAGTGGCTTGAGACTTGAGAAAAAGTAGGAAACAACAAGATAGCTTTTAAAGCTGTCGTTTATATATATATATATATACACTCTAGTTTTTATCCCCCGTATTACGGTGGTTGTTTTTGTATTATTTGTTTTTAATATTTATCTGTTTTTTATATTTTTATTTTTTTATTGTATGAAAGTTAATAATATACTTATGGTTTGATATTAAATTGTTTCACAAATAAATGAGATGTTATAACCCGGTTTAAAAGTTATATGAGTTTAATGAGACCCAAGACCCGTTTATTTTTTTTACTATAAAATTGGTGTTTTCATTAAATATAATATATATCTTTTTTTAAATATGTCATATATTAATTTTTAGTATATCCCTACTTTATAAGATTTTTGTATCAAATATTTGGTAAGATTAGTTTTTAATTTAATGAGATGTTATAACCCGTTTAAGAAATATCTGGGTTTGATAAGACTCATACCCGTGAATTCGGGTCAAATGCATGAAAAGCCTCCATTTAAAAATCAAGCAAATCTGGTGACTCCAAAAAAGGGGAAGCGACCACATCGCGACACGTATGATTTTTATGTTTTCGTTTATATATTATATATATATATACACACATATACTTATCTATTTATTTATTTATGGGAGAGTTCAATGGGGAATTTTAAAAAAGTGTAGGATTAGGCTGAGGGGTGTGGGGGGCGCGAGAGGGGGCGCGAGTGGGGGCGCCATCCAATAATATTGTGACGTGTGGCAGAGAGAGAAGCTTGATAAGATGGGTGTTGGTAGTGGTGATAGCGCCCCGGGGCATGGTGTGGAGGGGCGCGAGAGGGGGCGCGAGCGGTTTATTTTTTTATTTTTTTATAAATGTATTAAAAAAACGTATTATTAAAAAAACAATAAATTATTTAAAAAAACACACATTTTTTTGAACAATTATTTAAAAAGGGATACCGTGCCTCTAAATCACTCGCTATACGCGTGAACAATTGCCTGCTCATTCGAAAACGAGTTCGAAAATCCGACTCCGCGTATACCGGTTGAGGGCTAAAATAATGCCTCATCAAAGTTTCGTTAGCACCCGATCGATCACGATCACGAGGTGGTGCTCTAACCCTCGGGAGTCGGGGTTGATGGGCTTGATTTTGCAAGAGATTGACCACGGCTGCGGTCAAAACTCCCCCTACTTGAAGAAGCAAATCATCCTCTTCTGAGGAGTCGGAATCAGACGAGTACGACGACATTATTTTTAAAGGTTTCGAAGATAGGGTGATTTTGGGTTTTGTGTGTGGTATGTGATATTGGTTTTGGTTGTAGTATGTGAGAATGGTTGGAGTTTGATATGTGAGAATGGTTGGTGTTTGATATGTATTGTGATATATATAGATGATTTTATTAAAAAAAAAAATATTTTTTTATTAATTATTTAAGCCTCCCAACGGCTCTTTCCTTTTCCCACAGCCCATAACGAGCGCTACCTCCCTTGCGCCTGCCTCGTTTTCCGCTCTCGCGCCCCTCTCGCGCCCCACTCGCGCCCCGGTGGTGTGGCTCTCGCGCCCCGGGGCGCTATCGAACGCCTTCTCGCGCCCCTCCTAGCGCTCCGCACCCCTCGGCCTTAGGGAACCATGTCTTTTCATAATAAATATCACGTGGAAAACTTTAAGAATCATATAGAACACTTGCAACTGGGGGGTGGGGGGAGGTTGTTATGTATTACCTTTTTGTCATGTTTAAAGAAAAATGTACATACCGATAATTTCTTACAATTCCCAAAATAACATGGGTAAAAAATATGTGTGTATATTCCTTATCTATTACTAAATTTATGATAGTAACATTATTATATGTGGCTATTATTGGGGTCAATGATACAATTCGCGGGTATGGCTTAACAAGTTAACGAGCGCTAATGCCTAATACACTCATATAATTATTAATGCGAACTGATCATGAAGGCATTAAAACTGTTTAACCCGAGTGTGCCCCGTGTAAATCAATCTTAATGAATCAAGTAGGTTTTAAGATGTCGTAATTGTAAATAGATAGGACAAGACTTGGTGGAATCGTGGGTTGTGACGTGGTTGCAAACATGTTAAGGGATTCATTTATTACTTTAGAGAAAAATAGAATACAATAATACCTTAACGTACAGTAAGTACGAGAATACCATATGTTCACGAAATCGATCCATGATATCACATCCCAACATCTCATAATTGACAATACATATCCAATTAATTATTGGTTCACGGAAAAAAACCGTTTTAGATCGTTAATCGATCAATTTTTTACTTTTTTTCACGAAAACGGTTTTTGAGCGTTTTGGTTGAGCATTTTAGAATTTTTTTTGCCATTGAGCGTTTTTGTTTTTCCATTTGAGCGTCCCGCGTACCTATCGTATGCTAAACAATTATTGTACAATAACATCACCCTATTATTTTATTATAGTTTCAAATGGGTTGACAAGGCAATATTAGTACAAGCCGAACACTTAAATATTATGTACTAGTTTGTATCTCCGTATTACGGAGGTTGTTTAAAATTTTGTTTTTAATATTGTGAATGTATTTTTTTGGATTTTAGTTTATTTATTATAAGAAGTTAATAATATACTTGAACATATTTTGATTAATTTATGTTGGGTATGTTCATTTTTTAATGAAACGTTGAATGAATTATCTAACTTAATTTTTATATTTATTCGTTTATGTTTATTTGTTATAATTTGGATATTATTTTGTGAAACTTTTCATTTAAGTTAAACTTAAAAGAAAAAAGAATCGCAAATGTAACTAAATCCATATTAAGTCATTAAATTAGGGTGTGATTACGGGGTTTGTTTTACATTTTATGTTTATAATATTTATATATTTTTTGTACTTTAATTTTATTTATTGTAAGGAAATTAATAATATACTTAGAGTTTGACTATGAAAGAGTTTCACAAATAAATGAGATTTATAACGCGTTTAAAAGCTATCTAGGTTTGATGAAACCCGTGGCCCGATTATTTTTTTACTATAAAATTATTTCATAATTATAAATAATATCTTTTTTTAAAAAAAAATCGGATAATAGTTTTTAGTATATCCTTATTTTATATAATTTTATATCAAATATTTGGTGAGATTTTTAAAATAATGAGATGTTATAACTCGTTTAAATGTTATCTGGGTTTAGTGAGACCCATGTCTGTGAACTCGGGTCAAATGAATAAGAAGCCACCATTTACAAATAAAACAATCTTATAGTTTGAGAGAAAATAAGGATGTTTCATTTATATATATTAAAGATTAAGATAAGATTTAATTAAATACGATAAACACAAAAGTCCTGATTATTTTGTTTGTTGATCTCCCCGATGCTATAATGATTCTCTTTGTTACATATATTATTCTTGGAAAATTAACTACTATTTCCTTTTGATATCTTGTATGAACAGGCTTCTATCAGTATTGATGCTAAACCTCACCCTGAAGAATATTGGCGAGACTCATTAGTTCGAAGGGGTACTTCGGTGTCACCTTTGGCCTCAAAGAATATTCATTGCCACACGTTGTTAAAGGCCAGAGACCACAAAGCATCAGTCCATAATGGACTTAAACCAAGACCAAATATCTCAGTTTATTATAATGATTCGGGTCTAAAAGGTAAAAAGAACATTAATGAAGAGTTTGAGCCAAGGCCAAACATATCAGTTTATGATAAGGATACAAGTTTAAAAACTAAAAAGAATATAGATGAAGAGTTTGAGCCGAGACCAAACGTTTCAGTGTATGACAATGATTCAACTTTAAAAGGTGAGAAGAACGCTAATGAAGAGTTTGAGCCGAGGCCAAATGTTTCAGTGTATCACAATGATGCAACATTAAAAGGTAAGAGGAACGTTGATGAAGAGTTTGAGCCAAGGCCAAACATATCAGTTTATGATAACGCTACAGGTTTAAAAGGCAAAAAGAATGTAGATGAAGAGTTTGAGCCAAGGCCAAACATTTCAATGTATGACAATGATGTTGGTTTAAAAGGTTAAAAGAATGTTGATGAAGAGTTCGAGGCAAGGCCAAACATTTCAGTGTATGACAATGATGCAGGCATAAAAGGTAAGAAGAATGTTGATGGGGAGTTCAATCCAAGGCCAAACAAATCAGTTTATGATAATGGTACAGGTTTAAAAGGTAAAAAGAATGTTGATGAAGAGTTTGAGCCAAGGCCAAACATTTCAGTGTATGACAATGATGTTGGTTTAAAAGGTAAAAAGAATGTTGATGAAGAGTTCGAGCCAAGGCCAAACGTTTCAGTGTATGACAATGATGCAAGTTTAAAAGGTAAGAAGAATGCTGATGAGGAGTTCAATCCAAGGCCAAACATATCAATTTATGATAATGGTACAGGTTTAAAAGGTAAAAAGAATGTTGATGAAGAGTTTGAAGCAAGGCCAAACATTTCAGTGTATGACAATGATGTTGGTTTAAAAGGTAAAAAGAATGTTGAAGAGTTTGAGCCAAGGCCAAACATTTCATTGTATGACAATGATACAGGTTTAAAAGCTATGCAGAACGCTGATGAAGAGTTTGAGCCGAGGCCAAACGTATCTATTTATGATAAACATACAAGCATAAAAGGTAAAAAGACATCTGAAGAAGAATTTGAACCAAGGCCAAATATCTCAGTCTATGATAACAATGCATATATAAAAGGAAAGAAGACATCTGATCAACAATTTGAACCAAGGCCAAACATATCAATTTATGAGGATTACCTTAAGGTATCATCTTCAAAATGAAGTTCACTATCCTTGTCTAATAATAATATATCATAGGAAGTATGTGTTATATTCGAAGCAAAAATAAACGGATGGGTTGTTTTGTAAAATAAGTGGTTGGATTGTATTGGAGTCTAAAATATGAATTCGGAGATGTTGGGTCGCCTATGCTTATTTGTAAAATTAATTTGAATATGTAAGCTGCTTTTATGTGAAGGATATGCATGGTTCTTGTTTTTAATCATTTTTTCAGTATTTTAGTTCACTCATTAAACAATTTGAAAATGCATTGCTTACCCAGATACGTTAATTTAATAATTGTGAACGTGACAGACAGTCAGACACTTAACACTTATGTGATCACTATCCAGAGACCATATTTAAGATTGTGGACAGGGTTGACCCGACGATTTTGATGGCTTAAAGCGAATGAAAAATCGAAGATCCTTTTCTAAGAAATTTAGAATTGTACTTTCTAAAACAAAATTTTATCCCGCTTCACATTTAATTAAATGAATAGGTTAAATCTTTAACTAAAATAGTTTCACTTTTGTTTATATACTCTACTTTATAATATAATCTAGTACATAATTGTTTTAAACCAGCCATAATTTACATATGTTAAAACACGTCATGATGTAACTTGGTTGGAGAATACTAAAAAATAACATGTGGACAACAGCATACATTTGTTATTTACAAAATTTGCGCTTACACAGTATCATTTTATTGGTTCACATATATCATTGTAATTTCAAGAAAAAACAAGTTGGATAAATAAGATAATGTCAAATATTAACTTTATGAATTCAAAACAGATTTTGATCGCTAATTAGAAACTGCTGCATATGCTCAAATTATTTTTATTATTATTTTAACATATGCTTAGGTTATTGAATTAATCTATAACTTAATTTAACTTTAAGACTATATTAAAAAAAGGATACCAAACTAACTGATAAGATTATATTTATAGCCGTTTTGACTTTAAGGTTGTTCTATTTCTTGGGGTTCCAAAAAATATTAATTATTGGAGAAGCATATGAATCAATCCCTGGTCACTAAGAAAAACAAGGAGAAAATACCACTATAATAAAGCATGATTTTGAAAACAATATCAAATTAAAAATTATATATGTTATATATATAATTCTCTTTAAAAGGGGGCCTTAAAATTTTTGGGAGCTCAAAGCCCTAACTTTGTTTTGATAGTTGGGCCGGCCCTGATTGTGGATGTGGCACCCTCATTGCATTTGGTTTGTGCCATACCCTGCCTAAGAAGAAACGCGTGCATGCAACATTGATGGATAATCATATCTATTGATTAAAACAAATAATCTCATTAAGGATATGTACCAAATTGTTAAAAGTATTACAACCACATTGTCTAAAGTATTCAAAACATATCAATAATATTCACAGCCATGACACACATATATATTAACTTATGCAAAAAGAAATCTTCAAAAAGTGTTATCCTACACATATTTAAATGTCAACAAAGCTTTAAATGACACATTAAATCAATTCTTAGTTGGGCTGTCACTTTTACCCGAAACTCAACCCGAAAAACCCGTACTCGAACCCGAACAAACCCGATTCGAAGAACCCAAACCCGAGAAAAGACTAACCCGAACCCGAACCAAAGTAATTCAGGTTGGTTCTCGGGTTGGATTTATAAGATTTGGGTCAACCCGAATAAACTTTTAGCTTTGAAATTATATATATTTTAATGTATAACTAGCTTTTAGCCCGCGTATTACGCGAGTTTATTTAAGTTTTTACAAAGACTATTTTGAATATATTATTTTTATATTAATTTAATTAATTGTGAGATATAATGTTTTTTTTGGGAATTTTTATGTACATTTTAATATTAACATGAGAACGTAGGAACCAATACCAATTTAAAAAAAATGAGAACGTAAGAAACAATACCAGCTATAATAGCAATCTACATAAACAATTATTTATAATACAAATAAAAAAACCTAAAAATTACAACAAAAAAATCAAAATCAAGAACAAAATAATAATAAATACCAACAAATACTTATAGCAGCAAAAGAAAAAAAATCTAATAATAACAACATAATATAAATCAGCAAATACTTTTAACATCCCATAATCGAAAATTAGCAAATACGAACAAAAAGTAACAGCAAATCTCTATAAAAATAAACCTTATAATAACAGTAATTTGGTTTTTATTTAATAAAACTATCTAGCAAAATATTAATTAGATAGAATACCTTCAACCTTGTCAACTGATAGTGAAAGAACAAAATCGGGGTACATACCAGTGCCTATTACAGGTAGAAAAATGGAGATGGAAACCAATAACTCACGCGGTCCAGAATCAAAAACATTAAAGTTTGGAGTAGTAAATAACTTGTATCCATAGAACATTTGACGTGACATAAATATTAAATAAATAAGAATTAATATCATTCCAATTGTCATTACAAAAGTGATGACAATTTTGGGCATTAAAAGATATTTTTTGCTGGTAATTATTCCTAAAAAGACTATCACTTCTGCAACAAAACCACTCATACCCAGTAATGCAATGGAAGCCATGGAAAAGCTACTGAACATCGTAAATATTTTGGCATGGTGATAGCTACTCCGCCCATTTCGTCGAGATAAGCAAGACGTATTCTATTCATGGTTAAATTTGGAGAGATTGTTCATAACTCTATAACTTTCTAATAATTTTTTAAGTGGTGGTTAGTGAAGGAGAGAGATAATGTAATTATAAAGAAATAAAAAGTATTATTTAATTAAAAATGAAATAAAATAGTTATAATATTTAGTGTAATTTTTTATTGAAGATGGACAACCGATTGGAAATGCTCTTATATAACCAGATTTGGTTAATATCAATTAGTCTTCAATCAAAGGTTTGAGCTTTATTTAAAATGACTTGATTTTTTTTAATTGGAAAATCAAACACCTGAATTGAAACATTGTTACGTCGCTTGGATTACCGTTTCGAGATAAGTTTTATATCGGTCGAATCGTATCGTTCTTTCGGTCAAAAGCCCTAAAACTTCGGTTTGAAACTCGGAAAAAAACTTAACGACGTAAAATATCTTTTAACAGATGTCCATTGAGACAAAATAATTGAAAGTTGGGACCGCTGGTAGTGATTTTTGATGTTAAGATTATTATCAGCTAATATACAGAAGTTGGGATTATTTATTTCCAATTCGCCTATTTAAAAAGGTTGTTCCAGTATAATCATATACTTTTTTTATTGCTTTCAATTACAAATGTATCTTTTATGTCCATTGTTAAATAATTTAGTTTATTTTTTAAGCATATGACCTATTTACTATTAGCACTTATCACAAAATATTTGCAGAATCTATATTGTTAGTATCAGATCGTATTGCGACGGGGACATTATGAGAATTCGACCAGTATGTGTTGGTGCATGATGCCAGTAGTTCATTTATCTCGTGTTTATTTGTGTCTGTAATCGTTATACTCTTCTGATTGTATTGAACTTGTTAGTTTGTGTTTGTGTTTAAGCGGACTTGAGGAAGCGAAGTTAGGACAACTTCGCCTAGGACAACTTCGCCTAGCATGTTAGGCGAAGTTGTCGTGCTATATATGCCTAACTTCAGCTTATGTTGAACTAACTTTTTGACGGCTGTTTTGTAACCCCTTAGTGTTACGTGTTTGGTTTACCTTTGCAATATAACGTCACAAGTTCCGTCTCGTCAAATTCGGACAAATCGTCTGAATCAGGTGAGATAAAAGAAGAGGCCGTGTTACTAAAACGAGGGGAGGACTATAAGTTTGATGAAAAGAAATCTACCCTAAATCCGTTTGTCCCACCGTACGTGAGGCAAACTGATAGTAACACAACCTCATCATCTAAAGCAACTTTTGAGACAAATGTTCAAAAGAACACAAATAGTTCGAACAGAATTTGTTTTAGATGCAACAGAATAGGTCACTTAGTCAATGACTGTCCTTTGAAACAGAGAAAATCTAGAAATATGAGGCCAACTGAAACTGAGAATAAAACGAATACTAATTATGAAGCTGGTAAGAATGCTAACACATCTAACAATCGTTGTACTAATCCAAGATTTCAAGAAACTAGTATCGTTTTTTTCCCAGTGAACCACCGAACCAACAATTATAATTCTTCAAATGCTAGAAGTTCAAGCAAGTTTGGCTGGCCTCATAGCCAGTCATCTAGAAATTTTCCCTTCAGGACATATGGAAACGTTCCTCAAAAGAACTTTGGGCAACCAAGGTACTGGATGCCGGATAACAGGTTTGATCAACCCAAGAACACGTGGGTTGTTGACAGTGGCTGTTCCCGGCACATGACTGGTAACAAGAAATTGTTACCTGACTGGAAAACCGTTCAAGGAGGGAGAGTTAGTTTTGCAGGAGAAAGTGGAGGAAGAATTACTGGTATTGGTACCGTTGATAATGGAAGAATCAAGTTGGAGAAAGTAAATTTTGTGGAAGAGCTAAAGCACAATCTTTTGAGTGTCTCTCAGATTTGTGACAAAGAATACACCATGCATTTTACAAAAGATGAAGCCTCGTGCTTTAACCTGGTTTCAAGATTCCTGAAACCTGGATTGTGATGAAGGCTCCAAGGGAAAAGAACACATACGTAATGGACATGCGGTCAACCGAGATGGCGACGGAAGAGTCTTGTCTTCTGTCAAAAGCTACAGAGTCTGAGTCCGAGTTGTGGCACCGAAGAATGGGTCATATTCACCTTCGTAAGATGAATTACATTGTCAAGAATGGGATGGTACTTGGGGTTCCATTAAAGAACTTCAACTTTGAAGACCAATGTGTGTCATGCAAGAAAGGAAAACAACACAAAAAGCCACATCACTCCAAGAAAGTCAACTCAATTGTCAACACCTTGGATTTTCTTCACATGGATCTTTTTGGTCCGGTGAATGTAAAAAGTCTAGGAGGAACGTCATACTATTTGGTGGTGACTGATGATTACTCGCGGTACTCTTGGGTCAATTTTCTGAAGGCGAAAGATGAAACAGTTCAGTTGGTAATTAACTTGATTACCAAGGTGGAAAATATTGTTGGGAGAAAGGTTAAGTACATTAGAAGAGATAATGGTACAGAGTTCAATAACTACTAGATGGAGATGTTTTGTTTGCAGAAAGGGATAGAATATCAATACAGTGCCCCATATACTCCGCAACAAAATGGAGTAGCTGAAAGGAAGAATAGAACTCTAATCGAAGGCGCCAGGACCATGCTGGCAGATGCTAAACTTCTCGTGGTGTTCTGGGCTGAGGCTGTTGCTACAGCCTGTTATATCCTTAATCGTGTCTTAACTGTTAAAAGATTAAATAAAATATGTTATGAACTTATGTATGGTAGAAATCCAAATTTGAAAGGTCTTGAACCTTTCGGGTCCCCATGTTCGATATTAAAGGCTAACTCTAAATTTGGTGAGAAAGCTGACAACGGTATCTTAGTTGGCTATGTTGTTGGGACACCCAACAGAATAGTCTTTAATCTATCAAACAACAAGGTTGAGGTGGTCTGTAACACTGACATTACTAGTTACAAATCACCTAGGCCTAGCATGGGACCAGCAGAGGCTTTCGACTATGATAAGCTGTTCAAATATTTTAATGTGCCTTACTTGGATTTTGCAGACATAGATGAAAAGATGGCAACTCAGATGTTGTTTGATGAAGAAGAGGCCATTGTACAACGTCCCCAATATAATGAAAATCAACCATCCTCGTCAAGTGCGGTTGAAACTCCAGCTGTCTCAAATGAGGATGAATTATACAATCCATTTCACACTCAACATCACTCTGATGAACTCTCTCCAAATCTTGAGAACGATCTGGAAGTTGGTCCGGTACAAACTACCAAAATTCACAAGAATCATCCTTTGGAGAATGTGATCGGTAATCCTTCTGATGGTGTACGTACTAGAAGAAGTTTGGATGAAAACACATGTGTGTATGCAAGCATTAAAGACACTGGTATTATAAATGAATGCTTGTACGCTTGCTTCATTAGTCAGATAGAACCAAAGAATTATCAAATGGCACTGAAGGATAGCTCGTGGGTTGAAGCCATGCAGGAAGAACTGGCACAGTTTGAAAAGATGGAAGTATGGCAGTTAGTTGAAAAACCACAAGATGTGAATGCTATCGGTACAAAATGGGTATTCAAGTGTAAGAAAGAAGAGAAGGGAGTAATCATTCGCAACAAGGCAAGGTTGGTAATTAAAGGTTTTAATCAACAGGAAGGAATCGATTACAACAAAGTGTTTGCTCTGGTGGCAAGATTGGAGGCAATTCGACTGTTTCTGGCATTTGCTGCACATAAAGAGATGAAAGTGTTCCAGTTGGATGTGAAGAGTGCGTTTCTTAATGGAAAAGTCGATGAGGTGGTATATGTCGAACAACCTCCGGGTTTCCCTGACCCAGATTTTCCTGATCATGTGTACAAACTGAGCAAAGCATTATATGGGCTACATCAGGCACCTCGAGCCTGGTATGCAACTTTGTCAGATTACTTGCTTGAGAATGGATTTGAGAGAGGAAAGATCGACAGTACCTTGTTTCTCAAACGGAAAGGAGGTGATTTCCTACTTGTTCAGGTTTATGTGGACGATATTATCTTTGCCGCCTCAAGAGTTTCTATGTGTCAGGAGTTTGAAGCAGTCATGAAGAAAAGGTTTGAGATGAGTGCCATGGGCGAATTAATATTCTTTTTGGGTTTACAGGTAGATCAAAAGAAGGATGGCATGTTCATTCATCAAACTAAGTACGTTCATGATGTGCTTAAGCATTTTAAGATGGACGATAGTACCCCGTTTGACACTCCAATCTGCGTCAACCACAAACTGGGTGCTGATCTCGACAGTGAGGAAGATGTGGATCCCACTCAGTATCGGGCGATCATAGGTTCTTTAATGTATCTAACTGCATCTAGACCTGACATTATGTTTGCAGTTTGTCTTTGTGCTCGTTTTCAGGCAAATCCAAAGGAATCACACATGAAGGGAGTGAAAAGAATCTTGCGGTATCTTAAAGGAAAGCCTAAGTTGGGACTCTGGTACTCGAAAAGGGGAGAACTGGATCTGGTAGCATACACCGACTCTGACTATGGAGGATGCAATCAGAATAGGAAGTCGACAACCGGTGGATGTCAATTTCTTGGAGGAAGATTGGTGTCGTGGCAGTGCATGAAGCAGACCTCAGTAGCCATATCCACCTGCGAAGCAAAATACATGGCAGCATCGAACTGCTGCTTCCAGGTTTTGTGGATACAACAACAAATGCGCGATTATGGTCTAATTTCACTCAAACTCCTATTTGCATTGATAACATTGCTGCTATCTCAGTAACTAACAATCCCGTTAAACATAGTAAAACTAAACATATTAACATTCGTCATCATTTTATACAGGATTGTGCTGAGAAAAAATTAATTTTGCTTGAAAAGGTTGATTCACTGGATAATTTTTCCGATCTTTTTACAAAAGCGTTTGACCAATCCCGTTTTCAAAACCTTGTTGAGCTAAATGGGATGATCAATCTCGAGTAACCTTGTTTCTTGTTTTCTCTTAAAAAAATCACTATCGCTTAAAATTATGTCGGTTGCTCAAGTTTGACGGACATATTCCATGAATATGTTTGGTCCTTACATCTACGTGTAGACGATAAGGATAGCCATTGACCAGATGACTGAAAGCGACCGGGGCGGTTTATGATGAGTTTTTATTCTTTCGCTGAAAAATTAGTCGATTATACTTAGTCGGAGGGACACATATTTATATGTGGTTGGTCCTGCTGATCTACTGGATCTTCAGAATAGCCGTTTACCTAAAGACTTTGACTTGATCGGGGCGTCTGAATTTTATTTTTTTTTGGGAAATGATATTATTTTTCAGTCTATAACTTCGCAAGAAGTTTTAATATTGGTGTTAAAATGTAAATTGATCCAACCTTGGAAAGTGATAGATAAACTGATTTTGTGTGCCTAACCGGTGAAGTTATTAGGCCTAAAATACTCTAGAACAGTCATTGTATGTTATGGTAGCTTTCTATGGTGCGTAAAAGTTGAAGTGATACAAACTAAATTTTCTCGATTTACTGTGGAGAGTCATTTTGAGCTGTGCATGTCTCCACATACATCTCTCCGAATGATAGGCAGAAAAGTGATTACCCAGTCATACACGAGCCGGTGAGTGTCCTGATTCCCGCGAAGATAGAGTTATATTTCTGCAGTGATCTAGATTCGGGACTTGTAGCTGTATTATTGTATTTTAAAAAAAAAACTCTCTTGTTAGTACAGTTAAGTTTAAGAAGATTATTTGTTTCCAAACATCAAGGAAGAGGCATGGAAGTATACTAAAATCATAAGACAAATCGGGAAGATGAATCGGGAAGTTTAACAATTGTTTAATCAGACACTACGGGTCGAAGTCAATTCGGGGTGACTTGGGGAAAGCAAAATTCGCCTTGAGAATATATAGGAGGCATCACAATCTCCCATGTGATGTCCATCTAAATTTTGAGCTTAATTGAACCTAATCCGTATCACAGAATCAATGAAAACCATACTGAGTTTTATACCTGCCTACAACCTGTTTCTCTCTGTCACAATACCGCTAAACATGGATCTGTGTGACAACCTCTTAATCAGTATGATTCCTATTCGGATCTTTTCTAAAAACATGATGGGTTTCGTCAAGACTGAAATTTGATCCCGTCCTTTTATCTAACTTCTGCTATGTGTTTTGTCTTATGGTTTGTTTTCATAAACACTTGGTTACTTGTTTTTGATTTCATATTCTTAATTTATTTAACTTGACAATGGGCGAAGTTGACTTTGAGCGAATATGATTTTAAGCGAAGTTGACTTTAGTTTGACTTTTTGCGAAGTTAACAAAAGGGGCGAAGATGCTTAACTTCGCCCCTGGGTTTTTCAAAAACTATATAACAGGGGGCTGTGATCAAAATTTGTCAAACCTTTAAACTACTAAACCCTCGGCGAACTTCCCAGTTGAATCACACCTTCTATTTATCTATTTTTAATCCGTAATCAAGGTTGGTCTGATCGTTGCTACTCATAATTCGTATTGCATATTGTTAATTGGTTTTCAAATGATCTGGTTTGAACCCGTGTTTTGGATCAAACCCTATTACCTCTTTGTCGGTCGGATTGAAGGCCCTTTTGGTGATAATATGTTATTGGACACTCTAATCGCTTTAACATTTTCATATTACTACTCTCTGATCGGCCATTCCTAGACATAACAGGGTGTGAATAATTGGTCGTTTATGTGGCGAAGTTAGGTTTTCAGCGAAGTTGATATAACTTCGCCTGTATCTCCACATCGCTAAAGCTCTAACTTCGCTTGTATCAGCGAAGTTGTCATCTTCTACATTCACAACTTCGCCCAACTCAAAGTTAGCGAAGTTGTTAACTGTTCTCATACTTTTGTCTAACTTAGCAAGTTTGTTGTGCAGATATGGCTGCTGTGACAGGTGCTGGTGGCGCTGGTGGTGATGAAGGCGGAGATGATAGGAGACAGTTTTTTCCGAGTCACAACATGTATATCACCTTCGATCCGGATGCTTGGGGAATTGAGGACTATCGTGAGATCATTTCATTTCTCGTTCGCTCACGTATTTTTCATGCCATTACTACTACTCTTCCTATTTCACTACCGAACATCGAAGACTTTTGGAGAACCGTTGAATATGACCGTGGGGTTGAACCTCCAGTGATGCGTGCCACAGTTAACAATCAGGTGGTATAGTTCTCAGCAAATCAGATACGGGAAGCTTTACAGTTTGGGGTGAGACTACTGACAATCCCACGGACTTTTTGGCTACGTTCAGAAATGGTGTGTTTCTTCGCATGGGATATTCGGGTCCGTTGGGGGACTCTCAGAGGAGAAAGGGGTTTTTGTTAGATCAGTGGAGGTTCTTTATGCACGTGATGATTGTGTGCATGTCCGGTCACAAAGCTGGTACAGATGGTATGGGTGCGACGATGCAATCTGCGATGACTACGTTGACTTACAACAAGCCTTACAGTTTCATTCAGATGATATTCTATGAGATCGATCGTCAGCGACGCGCAGTGGCACGAGAACGGTTTTTGATGTACCTGAGATTCTTACAGATGATTCTCAATCATGTAGCTCCAAATATGCCACAACGTCGTCCTATTTCTTATGTGGAGAGTGTTTCTAAGAGAATCTTTGCTTAATGTCGATCTTCTAGTGCACGTAGTAAGGAAGAGCTACGTCCAAGGCACACTGCCTTGTTTGGGTACTTGGTGAATCCTAATTATGTTGCTCCTCCAGGAGATGAATTTAATGATCCAGCACCGCAACAGGCTGATATCCCTCAACCACCTCCTGTGGTTCAACCACCACCCGTGGTACAACAGGCACCTGTTGCTGTCCCTGTTGCAGCTCCTGAAGAACAAGTTGATCTTCAGATTGCCTTTGGAGGGCAAGGTTTCTTTGATATGGACAGAGTTGATCCGGTAGCTGAAGTTCAAGCCTCGGTGGGTGAGGTTACTTTTATGCCTGCCTCCACAGTTGGTCCATCCGTGGGACCATCTATTGCTTCCATGGAGGATTCAGAGGAAACCTTATCTGATTCTTCCACCGATGACGCTGTGGAAGCACACCGTGTCCTAATTTCACAAGAGAGAATTCATGGTAAACGAAAGAAGGACTCCAATGATAGTGAGTCAGATTTTGAGGATGAGTTGTATCGTGTTGCTCGTAGATCAAAGAGGGTCAGGGCTGGCGAAAGTTCAAGTGTTATTCATTTTACTCCACCATCATTATCGGGTATGTCTATGTTACCTACTTCTTCGGCAGTTCCATTACCAGTCACCTCGAGTGTACCTTTGGTGACCGTGTCGTCATCATTTGGTATTCCGCCAACTACGTTCCAGTTTACAGCACCAGAGATTGTTTCCTTACTGCCTCCTACCATTACTCCATCAGAGGTGGTTGCTAGATTTGTTGAGTCCACACTGGTAGCGACTGCTGGGTTATCTGCCTCTATGCCACCCCCAATCACTACTATATCTACACCCGTTATGCCTGCAAGCTTGGAAATTCCACCTCCATATGCTCAGGATTCCTTTCACATGAACTTCAATTTTGATTCAAATTTGTCTGATTCTGAGAGGATTGCGGCTCTTGAAAGGGTAGTTGCTGAACAGTCATGGGTAAATGTTATTCAGACTCAGGCTATTAATCGTCTGGTGGCAGAGAATCAAATTCAGACTGCCCTGATTATTGAGCATGGTAAGCTATTTGATCAGCTGAAGCAGTTCTTAGCATCTCAGGGGGAGACGAGTTGCAAGAGGGATGAATTGAGGACAAAGAAGAGGCAAGACAGAGACGATGATCGCAATGCATCGAAAGATGCAGGTGGTGAGTTGCCAAGAACTGAACAAAATTTTGGGACTTCCACATCTTAGGGGGAATCTGCTGGTCCGTCTGGAAATACAGGTGGTGAGAATGTGGTGGTTGTAGACGATGAGGAGTTGTTGGGTAATGATGAGGATGATTTAGTTGATGATGTTTTGACGGCTAGTGAGATTGAAAAGATTGGGGAACAGATAGAAATTGATAGTGAGTTAGAAGAAGGAGAGATAGTTGATGATGGAGTAGAGCATGATATTCCAAGTGTGGAAGTGGTAAAGTTGAGTCAAGATGAAAACGTATCGGGTGATTCTGAGTGGGAAGAACAGCCAAGATGGAAAGAAGGTTGTGCTCAATGGTTCTTCAAGAAAAAGAAACCTGCGGTACCAACAATGTTCAAGAAAAGTTACAATATCAAGGGCTATGCTGAATCAAAGAAATGTATTATCTGTTGGTTGTATGATGAACAGCTAAAATTGTTTGTGATAAAGTGATATGATGGGGTTCAGTATTTTAAGAAGGCTTTGAGATCGCTCAACACCTTGCCTGAGTGTGAGGTGAAAGATTTGGCTCAGTTGAGATTGATTAATAGAAGTGATGACAACTTTGTGAGATGGGTTGGAAAGATTGTGTGGAAGGAAAGTGTGAAAGAGAAAAAGTTTGAGTTGTTGAAGCCTCAGAAAGGAAAGTTGGTTGAAGACAAGGAACGAGGTATGCGGGCTGATGGTAAGCCCTGGATGGTGATGAAATACAAGCCAATTCGATGTTTGAAAGAGGTTCCGATGAAGCTGATGCCCAAGGATGTGTTAAAGGATCTCAAGTGGTGGTACGTTGACTGCCAGACTGCTGAAGCCGTGATGGAAGATGAGGATGAACAGGAGATCCTGAGAGTGTATGATCCAATGAACTTGGTTAACTTGTCTCAAGCTGATTTGCATGTACTTAATGATAAGAAGATTTTCTATATTCCTGCTTGGAAGGATGAAGCAAAGAAGTACCAAAGGGTTGTCTCTGTCTGTGTGAGACAGGGCATTCATGCTTGAAGACGGTGGGTACGTGATTTTTTGGATTACAAGACACGAGAAAGTTTAGAGATATGAAGCTACTGCCAAGGGGGAGTCTGTTGGTGCATGATGCCAGTAGTTCATTTATCTCGTGTTTATTTGTGTCTGTAATCGTTATACTGTTATGATTGTTGAACTTGTTAGTTTGTGTTTGTGTTTAAGCGAACTTGAGGAAGCGAAGTTAGGACAACTTCGCCTAGCATGTTAGGCGAAGTTGTCGTGCTATATATTCCTAACTTCAGCTTATGTAGAACTAACTTTTTGACGACTGTTTTGTAGCCCTTTAGTGTTACGTGTTTGGTTTACCTTTGCAATATAACAAGTATTATCTCACTTACTCGTGTTCTTTGCGTGTGATTTACTTGTTCATCGTCTTAACACTCGTATCGTATACGTGGGGATTCCGCACCCTCGTGTTATGAGATACTCCTGTGTAGATCCGGCTGGGAACCTACAATTGATATCAGAGCCTTAGGCTCTTATGCTATGGTTCGAGATCTGCGTTTTGGTGTTTTTGGCACGTTTCAGATCTGATTTTAGTTGGGGAAGACAGAAACAGCGAAGTTACAGGGTTTTGGCGAAGTTGTCGATCGAATTTTAGGGTTTTAGCGAAGTTAAAGTCAGGCGAAGTTAATACCAGGCGAAGTTAATGAAGGGTGAAGTTATCTGGTGGTGAAGTTAACAGGTGGTGAAGTTATCGGCTGGTGAAGTTAAAGAGGGGTGAAGTTATCAGGTGAAGTTCACTGACGAAGTTATGCGATGTTCACCCGTAGGTCAGCCTAACAATATGTTTTCCTTTCCTCCAACGTTCAAGATATGATTATCCAAAAAAAAAAAAAATTTCTGGAAATTTTCTTGAACGGAAATTTTCATATGTCATTCATATGAAGAGAGGATCATTGAGGAAAAATTTGGTGATAATATTTTTTTTGGAGTTGACCAACTGAAGAAAGTCGAATTTTGTTTGGGTTTTCGTCATTATTGGATCGTGTTCAAAGCATAGTATTTATGTTATTTTCAAGGCGTTCGAGACTTGGATCCTGAAAACGTGGTATACGAGCATCCGAGATGCTTATTTATTAAGGTGATAATTTTTGAACAAGTTGGATTTAATAGGGAATTAAATTGTTTAAGCTCTCAACCTGAAAACGTGGGATACGAGTATCTGGGATACTTATTTATTAGGGGTGAGCTACTTAAATAATTTCATTCTCGGAAATAATAAGAAAGTCATTTGATCGTTATCCCTGGTGATTGAAGATGTTTCGGATGAGGAAACCCGTTATATATTTATGGTCAAGTGTGTTAGATTCTGTCAAGGTGGTTCTGTGATGAAACTGATCACTTGCTGTTGAGTAGTTGAAGATTGAACCTTATCTTACTAACCGAATGGTTGAGATGATCGATAAGGCACCGGGATGCAGGTCAAAGATCTCGATCGATATAGTTCGGAGGGGCTTACACTGAAGGGGAGATCTGATATGGAAGACGCCAGGTGATTGGTAGATTTGTTAAGCTAGAAGACAGTTTCAGACACGGCTGGTTGAAGACAGGATTGATGTTGCATGTATATGTGAAGTTCAACCTTGAAGATCACAGTGCAATGTCTGAAAATCGAGTCCTTCAAGAAGAAGAAAACAGAAGATCATCAGTTAAGGGGGTGTCTGTTGGTGCATGTTTTGTAACAGATGATCTTTTGTGTTTGTTAGAATTGAGAGAAACGGTCAAGGGGGAGTCTGTTGGTGCATTTTGTGACCGTCGCTATGCAATTCCGACTAGTTGGATGAAGTTGTGGAGGGAGCCAACTTCACGTGTTGGTAAAGTTAGAACTACTTCACGTGTTGGTGAAGTTAGGACAAATTCACGTGTTGGTGAAGTTAATACAACTTCACGTGTTGGTGAAGTTAGTAACAACTTCACCTGTTGGTGAAGTTAGGACAACTTCACTATAGGCCCAAACCCAAGCCCGCGGGTTTGTGTATCTATATATATGTGTGTCATGTTTAGGGTTTGGTATCTAGAAAAAGTGAAAGTATTGGTGTAGCTGTCATTGTTTAGAGAGAAAGAGATAGAGAGTGTCGTGTGGGCAGACCCGAGGAAGAGCTCACCTCGAGTCGGCCGTATTTTGTTTTTGTTCGGTATGTAATGCGGTTTGAATATTATATAAAAGATCTGCAGATTTGTTTATCCCATTCGTGTGTTTGTTTGTGTGTAATCGTGTTCTTCGTCTCCAACACCATAAGCGAGTCTAGGAGGATTCCACACTCCTAGACATCGTGCGAATCTCGTATCGATCAGCGACACCCCGGGGAACTTACAGTATGAGTTCAATTAGTTATAGTATAACCGGCAATGTATAACATACGCAATGGCAACTGAAAACGAAAACTTAAAACTAAAGTCATCGTGACTTTGTGATAATTAAATATGCCACCAATAATAAAACTTAAAATAATGGCAATACATTTGAACTACTTGCATGAACAGTAACATAACCATAGCAGGAGAATGAGGGTGCATAAATTGAAACACAAAATAATAATGAAGTTAATAAAATTATTCATATTTCACGGCCACAAACTGCATATTTATGCAACAAAAACGTAATAATTTGGTAAGTTAGTTTGGTTTCTATTGGAGCTCATATAAAAAAATATAAAAAATTAGATGCATTATAAAATCCTTACATGTCATCAAAATCATATAAAAAATATCCTTACAAAAGGTAGGATCTAAGCACATGAAATATTGCCAATTCTCCGCAGCACAAAAATAATATGCTCAGCTAGTTACATAATTAGACAAATATGCATATCAAACTCTAAAAGCTGAATTACATGTTACAAAGAAGCACACCATTCCTTTAGGGTCTAAGGTTGTTTTGGCTAAGTCAACTACTGCCATCTCTAACAAAGGATGCTTGAAAGGTATAAGACATAAGAGCATCAACATTTGAATTTATAAGATTTATGATATGTTCCAAATGTTTCAAAAGGCTCACCATACGGGCTATTTCACCCTTTTCATCGGTAGCTTCATTTTTAAAATGTTTTTCAACCTGAGATGCACAAAAATAAATGAAGAGGAATTGTTAAACTTAAATGAAGTACTTTATAACAAAAGTTCAAGAGCCTCATATAATTATTGGGTTTTATCATTTCTGCTTATATAAACAGACATGTAACACTTCATATACAAAAACAACAAATAAAATTAAACAGCTGATAGAAAACTCTTTCCTAACATGATTATATAAATAAATTTACAAAAGCATAGCAGTACCATTTACTTAGGTATAATTACATTCATGTAAACAAAGTTCCTTATGAACATATACGTGCATTTTAAAGCACCAATCCTTCACATGCCATTGACACTTCTGACATGTGTGATGTGTGAATCACTTCAAATCAAGAAAAACAATTTACAACAAAAAAACATATACAAGAACAGTCAAAAAGCAAACTCACAACAAAAATGCAACCTAAAAAAACCCACTTTCTTGTAATCAGAAAATAAAGTCAAACAGTTGGTGTGTATCAGGTAATAAAGAAAACATAATTGAATGTCTAGAAATCAACTAAATCAAAATCTAATCCCAAATGAAACTTGGATCAAAATATGAAAGAAATTACATGTTTAGAGCCCAGTTGAACTTATCATCAAGGTAAAGTGATTGACGGGAAAAAAAGTCTTACCTGAGTGCAACATAGCAACGGAGGTTCACCAGTGTTACAAATATGGGCCTAGAACAAAAATGGAGTGTACACGGAGGTCCATTAATGTAAACGATTAATAAATAAGCTCCAATTGAAGAGTATGTTGGAGATTAAATCGGTCGCAGTATGGACTGTCGACGTACAAATCTATTATGATGAAGATGACTTGAAAAAATTACACACCATTGAAAGAACAAAAACATTAATAATAAATAAGAATGGAAACCACAAAACAATCATATTAAATTTGTTGATGACGAACATACCTCAAGAAAGTCCTAAACAAACAGCAAGAACTGATGGACTTGTATGGTCGATTGATGCATATAGTTGTGATACTACTGGCTGAATCTGAATTGGCTATAAAAATTTCAAATAAAGAGTAACCATAACACATTTAGAAACAAAAATCGTAAATCAGATAAAACAATACAATCCTCTACTATGTTTAAGATCGAAAATTCAGTACTCAAAATAACAATAACATTCGAATCCCAGTTTAGTAATTTACAATTCCAATCATCTTCTCAATCCATAAACACAACTTAATTGGCTTCAATCCATCCGACATTGAAAGAATCAAACATAGTAAAATTACCCTTCAAAGACGTGTTCGCCATATCTGCGTTGGAAGTCGTTTCAATGACATCATCAAAATTAACATCGTCGGACACCGGAGAATCATCAATCGGACCTAGTATTACAGCCCGTAACAACCAATTAAATATCAAAACTTATTATTTTTAATTAACTACATAAAATACACAGATTACCACAACTTATACGACCGGGATTAAAAGGAAACACAATGACGAAGCACTTTCCGAGCATTCTCAAGGAGGTTCAATTTACCTACTCCACACGTCAATTGGAATTGGATACCAAGACAACTGAACCAAATTCAAAATTTTACAAAAGGCTTTGGATCTTTAACAATAACGTAGACGTGAAAAATTAAAATTAGTTTTGGCTTTGGATTTCAAACATATAAACGATCTGGTTTAGTTGGAATTGGGGATGAAGATTGTGGGATGAAGTTGTTGATTGAGAGAAGCGGCGATGGAAAAGAAGTTAGAACCGCATACCAAACCCTAGTACTGATGGATATCTTGTAGGATAAGTGTACCTTATGTGATATAACTCATTTTGAGACATTCGGATCATTAAACCCATAGGATAATATGCATGAAATTAAAGGAATTAATGAGAACCTTTCATTCAATAATCAAGCAATCCGGTGGCTCTAGAAAATGGGGAGAGCAACCTAAGAGCGACATGTAGATATCAAAACACACATTCAAGATCTCCAGATGGCTATATATGATCATTTCGAATTCTTAAATGCAGATCTAATATAACAAACAATTAAAAACTATTTATTGTTGTCCAGTAACTTTTTAAAATATGGTGATTGCAAGTTTTAACCAGAATAGGGACTTGTGTTCACTATATTGATATGTTTAAATCACTAAAACAACTTTCTTTGTCCAAATAATAACAAATAAACATCATCTCGTATAGCTACATCACAAATACATATGGATGTAAATATAATTATTATCTCAAATGGTATTAAAAAAAATACCAATGCACAATACCAATATGTTACCAACTATATTCAAAAATGGATGCATAATGTACGTGCAACCTCTACCAAACTCATTTGACAACTGACCCGACTCTAATTTTGGTCAGAACCCGTTTTAACCCAAACCAAATTAAGAGCCTTCTAAAACGACCCATTTAGACCCGAACCTGCCTGCCAGACTTACTTTTAAAACCCTATCAAAGCATAATATCAACTTCTTTGCATCACCTAAACAAAGGCTCGTATCATATTATACTTTAAATTAACTTATAAAAAAATATATTTGATATTTTATATTTTAAAATTTTAAATATGCTTCTTATGAAAATTAAAATAACTCATAAATTTTATAACATCTTGATTTGTGAACATATATTTACACATGTCATACCTGAGACTTACATGAACAAATTAAACATATATGTGGTAATAAACTAATACGTGACAAATGCAGTAACAAAACACTCTCAAAATGAAATCAAATTAATTATCAAACGCCTAATTAATAACAAATGTCACTAACAGATCAATATAAATTAAGCTACAAACCATCAAAATAATTAAATCACATGCATCACTAACAATATGACCTAATTTCAGTCGAGTACATCATGTTTATTACTACTTTTCTTATGGTTGAATGTAGAATTGAAGCAAAATGAGGTTATGATATAACCTAATTAAGCACCAATTGGAAATCCAAAACCCTCAAATTTGTGTTAGTAAAGTTATTTCAGCTAATAAATCAAACAAAAATAATGAAGACATCATCTAAAATACTCCTATGTACAACCAATGCTTACCGAGGAGGAATGAAATGCAAGATCGATTCCCATATAGCAGAAACTGCGGGACGATCCTGTTAAACGAAAGATACTAAACAAAAACCCTAACATCAAATATAACATTAAATTGCAAGGGGGATTGCCCTGTTTTTGACTAATTATGTTATAAATTAAAAACCCAAACATCAAATTCACACCAAAATCAGAAACAGAGGAAAAAAAAAACTAACCTGTAGATCCAAAATTAGTAAAGGCAGTTGATCAATCATCACAAAACTAAAGCTAGCTATCACCAAATTAGAGTTACAAACCTTGATTTTCAATTAAATGTGAGAATGATGACGAATTTTGAATTCGGATTGTAGACCTATAAAGATCTCGGCATTAGGAACAACGATTAAGCTGCCATCGTCTATGTCTCTGTTCTTCCACCACACTTCTGATATCCAATCGATCAAAAGGGATTTTGTAAGTTCAAAGCCAAAAAATACTACATAGATTAATATAGGAATGATACCATCTGGATCAACTAAATCGTTTTCAACATATGAAGCTTTTGACTTTCAATAAATCACGAACCCTAATAAACCAGAGTTAGGTGGTGAGGTCGGAGAATCAGTCGGAGGATATTACAATCAGCCCTAGCAATCTATTTGATTTTTGGAATTATAAATGACTAATTGATTCAAAATTAGAGTTTGCTAAGTTAGCATGAAATAGAACCAGAGAGGAAGAGCAAAGAGGTAGGCGACGGAGTAGATGAAGAAGGTTTGTTGAGCGAGGGAGGACAAATGATGGGATAACTCATTTTCGTATATTATAACCCGTTTCAACTTGATAAGCTAATCAAGTGGCGCCAAACTGGCGGGTTAAATCAATGAGATCCCTCCATTCAAGAACGGGGAAATCTGGTGGCTCTAGAAGGAGTGGGAGCGACTTGAGGTAGAGGTGCACAAATCGGTTTTTTTAAAAAAACCGGTTCGGTTAATAACCGGACCGGTTAATAACCGGTTTTTGTGTGTGAAAACCCTAACCGGTCTAACCGGTTAGGACCGGTTTAGAAACCGGTTAGAACTGGTTAATAAACCGGTTTTTTTATTAACCGGTTTTTTAATAACCGGTTTTTAGGTTAACCGGTTTTTTTTTTTTTTTTTTTTGGGGTTTAGGGTTTAGTTTGGAAGACCGAAGCCATTCTTTGCTTTCGTTGTTAGGGTTCTTTGCTTGGAAGATTAAAAACACATAACTTTCATTTATAGTTTTTATATTAAAAATACAAACATTAAATCGTTATCGCATATTCGTAACTCAAAAATACAAACATTAAAGAATGCTTAGACACGATTACATGAACAACTTGATGTTTCTTACTCATTATTTGCCTCCATGTTTGCTGTTTCTTTAACTAATTTTCTTCGCTACCCGATCCCGAGCTATTCCTTAGGTAATCGTCGTACGCGGCTTCTTCATCGGTCATTGTGTGACACCCGGTAATTTCCCAACCCCTTAAACCAAGTAATCAACCTAATTATTAGGTAATTATGTTATATGCGCCCTGCGCGAGCGCGCTATGTTAATCAGCACGGGCATTTGTTATATGCGCCCTGCACGAGCGCGCTATGTTAATCAGCACGGGCATTTGTTATATGCGCCCTGCGCGAGCGCGCTATGTTAGTCAGCGCGGGCATGTTATGTGCGCCCTGCGCGAGCGCGCCATGTTAAGAACCAGCGTGGGCATATGTTATATGCGCCATGCGCGAATGTTTAGGCTTTATGTTTTCATGTAACTTAACTTTATGTTGTCTAATGGGTTGACCGTCCCGCATGATGCTAAGGCGGGTGCATCCCAAAACGTTTATGCGCATGCGGAAAGGGAACTAACCTCCCCGCATGGCGGGAACATTGAGAGCTAGTTTGTCTGAAGCTCCAAGATGGAATTGACTTCAACATGACTGATCACTATGTTGAAATACCAAGACCACCTGGAGAATCTACAAATGAAACTCAATGTCCCTAACTGCGAGAAGGTTACGCACCTACCCGCAGCAAAGAAATGTCCTTCACGCAGAAAGCTATGCGCACAAAGTTATACGCGCAGAACACTTAGTCTATTCTCCAGATGTAAGGAGATTATTCCCGCCCAAAAGGAAACAGTTGCGTGTTTCAGAAATTTCTACTTTTTAACTGTACACTGACAAAAGCACCTGAAAAAGCATACGGTAGCATGAAAAGTCAACTGTCAGCCACCCTACTCTCACCAACCACAGACCTGCATGTCCTGTCCAAATCAAATCAAAATCTTTTATCCACTCCTCCACTTTTAAATAAATAATAATAATTTCCATACTTTATCATCATTACACCTAGATATGAAAAGATTACAATCCCCTAAAGCAAGAGATTGTGTTCCCTTGAGTTTGCCTATAAATATGTAACCTAAACTATCACCCAAAACACACTTCAAACTTCTCTCTTAAAACTACAAATTGCACTAATCATCGCCCAAGCATCCGTTTGATTTTCAAATTCCGTTCCTGTTACTAGACCTTCAATTCAAAGGCCAACACCAAGAAAACCCGAATCTCGATTAATCCCTTAACAAGAACCACAGGTGAGTCTCACAGCCCCTATTTTCACTGTTTTCACTATTTTTAAACTGTTTTCGGGGCGAGGGACACGTACTTAAATTATGTTTTATCATGATACTCTTACAAGCAATGCAAGCAATTATGCGTTTAAATAATGTTTCATTATGGTATATTTACGAGCAATGCAAATGGTTATCTATGGTTTTCGATGAGAGTGCGATACGAGTAAGTGATCACTTTACCATTGGAACTCTAAGGGTAGGGACTGCTGGTTTGTCCACCCACTCGTAGGGGTCGCGCCTCTTACACAGACGAGTGCCTAGCATGTCACGGGGCAGTACTATGGGATTGAGCCCGCTCGTAGAGGTCGCTCCTCTTACGCAGACGAGCACAGTTTCAGAAGTGTCCGCGCGTAACCCGCGGGACGGTATTACATTATTTTAGCTCGTAGTGACAGCGCCACTTACACAGACGAGTACAGTTTCCAGAAATGTTCGCGCGTAGCCCGCGGAACGATTTTAACAGAATATGTTATCAGAACTATGTTTTACTAAGCATGTGTTTAAATGATGCTATCAGAATTATGTTTTAGAATGATTTTTATCAAGACTATGATGCAATACGATTTATCAAGTTACTAAAACTTGTGAACTCACTCAGTTTATACTGATTCAAATGTTTTACGTGTCTTTCAGGAGATAACTAGGTAGCGCATGGAGTCACACTTAGAGCACCTCACGCTGAACATCTAAAACTAGCTTTTTGGAAGATTTTAGTTCTATCCCTTCGATGCGCGTGGTTGTTCCCGCCGCGCAAGGGGATATGGCGTGGAAATCTTCAACGGTTTTTATACTTGGATGTTTTTATGTAATTTTTAAACAATGTAATGTATTTGTATTAAACATTTCGTGCGCAATGAAAATCTTACTTTGAATGTTTGCAATGGCCCGTGCTTAATTATCAATCCCCACTCGCGCGCGCCCGGCTGTTTCCGCCGCTCAGGGCCGGGTGTGACACATTGGTTGAGTGTGTCCTTGATTGACCTCGTCTTCATACAAGCCCGCCTCATACTCCATTTCCCCCTCGAGTGAGCGTTGATGTTGTGCCCTATCTAAAGAGTTCAAGTAATCCTTGTAGCAAATCGACATCTCTACAGCTGGTGGAGTGAGTCGAGTCCTCCTAATCGATATAACCCTGCCAGAAACAGAAAAAGCAGACTCCGAAGCTACCGTGGAAGCTTGGACCGTTAGTAAATCTTTGGCCATGGCGGCGAGGATCGGAAACTCATCCTCCTTACCTCTCCACCAAGCCAGCAAATCAAGACTTCTAAATTCATCCGGAGTCATGTGTTTCACAAAGTTGGTACCACCATACCTTCCAAGTTCACTGCTTGGGGTGTTTACCTTTTGACGTTTACCGGCGTCTTCCCAAATCATGTAGTACATCCCCATTTCAAGGTCGGTTTGGGATTGAGATTGGGCAACAGCTCTTAACGAGTCATGAATTTGGGAAGACGACCCGTATTTTGTAAGGTAAACATCATACATGTTTGACAAGGTGGTGTTGAAAGCATTCTTTAAAGTTTGGTTATTATAGGGGGTTTGATCGTCGTTTAACTCTAGCTCATCACAAATTTTTTCTATTAAAGCTTCAACACCACCAACATTGATGCAAGGGTTTAACGCAGCAGCACATGTCAAAACAGCGGGTAGTTCTTGAAAATATTTTCTAAATTTTTCTTTCATTTTTACACCCATATCAAAATAAGGTGCACCCCTACAATGAAGTTCACTCAACTTTGTGCACATGACAGCAATTTTTGGTAAAGCAATGGGGCTTGTTGGATAGTAAACCCCGGATAAACTAGTTGTGCAAGATTTAAAAATTTGAAGGACCTCCGTAACGATCTCAATCAATAACCAGTTTCTAGGATCGTACGGTGCATATTTACCCCTACTTGATAAAATTTGATGAAACGCAATTAATGATTGTTTTTGTTGGATGGCTTTCTCAAACATATCACAAGTCGAGTTCCATCTTGTTGGACAATCCCAATTTGGCCCCAACCATTGACAATTAGCTTCTACACAAAATTTTTTGTATCTTGAAAATGTTTTATTGTTGCTGAAAACATCTCGTAACATTCTTTTAAAATTGTTTCTTTGCGTTTCGATCACGTTTAACCCATCTTGCACGGCCAAGTTGATAATATGTGCAATGCATCGGCTATGAAAAAACGCTCCATCACAAATAGGTTTATACTTTAATTTTAAATGGCCAACCGCGGCCGTATTGTTGGACGCGTTATCAAACGAAATTGAAAAGATTTTATGTTCAATCTTGTATTGTCGAATGACTTTATCCAAGAGTTTAAAAATATTTCTACCCGTGTGCGGGTAATCAAACAATTGAAACGCAACGGTTCGTTTCATCATTTGCCACGACTCGGGGTCAACCCAATGAGCCGTCACACAAATGTATGAGTCGGGCGAACCATTAGGTACCGACCACAGATCCGTTGTTAAGTTTACACCAGTTTGTAAGTTTGAAAAGTATGAAATTAGTTCGGATTTAGCGTTTTTCCATGCTTTAAGACAATCTCTTCTAAGGGTCGAACGACTTACGTGTTGGTAGCGTGGTTGAACATACTTTTGCATCATCTCCGTGAATTGAGGGTTGTCGAAGTGGTTGAAAGGAAGTGTTTGTGGAATCACAAAGTTTGAAAACTTTTGACGTACCGCTTCAATGTCGTACGTAAACACCGTTCCTTGATTCGTCATCTCCGGCTGCGAACTACTTCCCGATTCGTCCTTCAAGGCCTTGCAAAAGGGCCTTTGTACATGCGCTTTTAAAGTGGAGTTTGCATCTTTGCCATAAAACTTCAAACAATGTTTGCATCGAGCTTTTTGGCTACCGTTAGACATTTCGCATAGGTCGAAATGTTGCCAAACATCTTGGTTTCGTTTCGTGGGGATGACCCGAACGACCGTTTCTCCCGTGTTCGAGGCACCCATGTTGACGGATGAAGCAGCACTTTGGGAGGCCATGATAATCGACTACGAAATAAGAGCGTATGGAGTGGTAATGTGGTATAATTGAGCGTGAGATAACAAAATAATCGCGTATGAAATAAACGTTTAGAGCGTTTGGAGTTGTATAATCGAGTGTGATCTAACCAATACCCAACCTAAACTATATATAGATGTTTGTGGGGGTAAAATGGTAAAAATAAAAAACGGTCAAAAAAAAAAACGGCTATATAGCCGTTATATACAACGGAAAAAAACCGGTTTTTAACCGGTTAACCGGTTATAAAAAAACCGGTTAACCGGTTATTTTATAACGGTCAAAAACCGGTTATTTAAAAAAACCGGTTATTTTAGTAACCGGTTCTTTAACCGGTTTTGGCTCTAAAATGTGTAACCGATATACAAACCGGCGGTTTGTAAACCGGTCAAACCGGTTTTAAAAAAACCGGTTTTCTTAAAAACCGGTTTCCGGTTTAAACCGGCAAACCGGTTCCCGGACCGGTTTTTTTGACCATCTCTAACTTGAGGGAGACACATAGGATTTCATGGTAGACAATTATATAGATAGTTAGATAGGCTAAGTCTTAGCCACTAAAGTTATTAGAATTGAAATGTTGTCATTTTAACTATTATAGATCGATTGCTTATTATTAAATTATGTTTATCATTTATTATTAATAGCAACCGTAATCGAACAACCGAATCACGCCCGATTGAATAGAAACCGTATCGTTTATTATTAATGGTTCGAGTTGGTTTCACTCTTATTTTGAATTGTTTTTATCAAGTTAGGTTAGTTTTTATTTGATTATTTGTTTTATAAGCAAATAAAAATTTGTTTTATCAATTACAAACTATTCAAAAACACACAGTAAATGACCCAACAGAATCCTATTATATGATATAATCACCAAAGACTATATAAAACAATAAAATTTATCAAATAAAACCAAGCACACATATGCATAGAATATTTAATATCAAACTCTTTACTGATTCATGAAACCAACAACCATGTTCATTAAAAAAATAAATTCAAACAGAACAATATTGAAGCTTGAAGGAGTAGATGTTGAACTCAAACGTTCTCTACTCAAGCCAAAGGCTTTCTTCCTGCGCCTGAGTTCTCCTTGAATTGTCATCCAAGTTCCTTACAAGAGTCGGCCTTATTTTTTTCTTTTGCGTCGAACCTTTCTTTATATATACATTCAACCAGTATATTACCCGCGAGTTGCACAGGGAAATCGATCACTAAAACCCAAGTGTAGAGGCGGAGAGTTAACACGAATTCGGTGAATATTTGCTACTTTTGTTACGGCATTGGAGCAAAACCAAAAAAAAAAAGTTTTTTAAGTTAACATGTTTAAAATAAATAACAAAAAAAGTAGCAGCAAAAACTGGCTATTGGTACACATACGTTGGTAAAAACCGAGTGTTATGACAGTGTGCTGACGAGAACTCAGAAAGTGTTAGTTACGTTCGTCAAGGTATAAGCAGCGTTAGTATAACCCAGGCGTTGTATGTCTTGGACGTTGTGACGGTAAGTCTACGTGAATTCGGTCAGTTTCTATCATGTATGTTACGGTTTCTATTGTGTTCATTACGGTACGAAAACTAAAACAAAAGATAAAATCAAAATTGAGGTGGACCAATGGGTGGCATCGGGCATTGGTAAAACCCAAGCTGTCATGGTTGTTGAGCTGGAGAGCTACAAGAATTGTTCGGTTTACGTCATGCTCGTTACGGTGCTGAGACAAAAAGAAATTGTTCGTTACATTCGTCACGATACCGGAACCAAGGTAAAAAAAATATATAAAAATTGAGGTGAACCAATGAGGTGGTGTGGTGTTTAAATCAGGGCGTTGTTCAAACCCGAGCGTTGTCGATCCCGGGAGTTGAGACGATGAGACTACTCGAACTTGATCGGTTAAAACAAAAAAATAAATAAACAAATAAATTGATGTTAAGTCACTTTACCATTATGTTGGTACCAAAAGGTAAGATAACTAAACCAAATGAAATGGTTGGATGAATTTGAAATTTATGGGGAAAAAATGAGGAAAAAATATTTTATTGCACCAAGTATCAAACCCGGGTAAACTCATGAAACACTACCTAATAACAACATCAAAGCCAACAGACCAGAACTAAGTTAGCTGTTCTAATTGCATAAATCTACCTATTCTAATAAAGTAAAATAATTGTAAATACGTGTTGGTTTGTGGTTAATCTTTACAATTTTTCCCTCCAAAACTAGTATATGTCATAGATAAATAAATATTCACTTTCCTTTTACGCTCCATTTATATTATATCTATAATATGATTCAATTATTCACTTTTCTTTAAACTCTATTTATATTATATCTATACACTCTTATAAAAATAAATATTTTCATATTATACTACTATACATTGTTAGAATATATTTCACAACATACTTGGTGAAATCCAAAAATCAACAACAAACCGTGTTTGTTAAATATTAAACAAACTATAATTTTAAATGTTATAGTTAACATATTATACTATGTATATTGTTGAAGATTTAAAATAAACAAAACTCTAATATGCTTTCAATTTACGAAGTAGTTTTTTAATTATTAAACTATAAATATATGTTTAAAAGTTGATCCTTTTTAAAAAAAAATAAATAAATCCATTTGTCTATTGGTTTTTTGTACATTGTCATATAAATTTATAAATTATAAAAATATGATTTGAATCTATCTATTTATTTTTTTTGGTTAATTTAGTAAACTATACATATATATATATGTTAAATTGTAAGGATTGTATATACCAATAATCACTTTGAAATATAATAAAGTTTATCGTATTTAGTTCCTTGTTTTTTTTTTATCAAAGATTGCTTCTGGTTTTTTGTGTAACTTAATTTTGATTGTTACGGGTTAAAATTTGGTAAATAGATCGTTTTGTACAAACTAACTACATTTGACTCAAATTTGTTACGGGTAAAAAAGGGGTAATCTGAATATTTTATAAAATTTTGAGATTGCAAATAGATATATCGTCAAACGTCAAACGTGTTACGGATTCAAAGTTTTGACTTGAAAATGTAAAACAAATGAAAGTTAGAATTTTAAATGTGATTGGGTTTCGAATTTATTTTTAAGGACATTTTTGAAAATAGTCAAAAGATTCGGGATTTTGTACATTGAGTATTTTTCCCATGATTATCAAAATTTAAGAAAAAATGATAAACACTTCTGACATGCCACCTTCAGGGCTATCATTACTTCTAACTTCTATTAAATTATAAACATTTGTGTCAGCATTGACTTTTCCTTGAATAGTGATCAGAATGTTCTATGTGAAGCATGTCGTACAAAATATGCTCAAGTGAAACAAAACATTTATAAAATTGATACGAGCATGATGTAATGCATTTTTTTATATACATTATGTATTGCCTTATTTGTAACTTAATTATTTATATCATCTTGTGTGTTACATGGGCTCTAAAACTAGTATCTTATATATAAGAAAATCCTAGAACCTATTTTAGTTTTGTGGTACCAACTTTCTCTTTTACTATATATATATATATATATATATATATATATATATATATATATATATATATATATATATATATATATATATACGAAAGCCATAAAATCCTACGTGTCGCGATGTGGTCGCTCCCTTCCTTTATGGAAGCCACCAGATTGCTCGATTTTTGAATGGTGAAATCTCATTGATTTAACCTTGTTTGACCCAAGTAACTCTTACACGGGTCTTAACTAATTCCCAACCTCTCCCTCTCACAAACCATGAAGCCATCCTTTTCACTCTCTCTAACCACCAGACGATAATCTTCTTCAACCTCGCCTCCCTTTCAACTCTGCTACCCGTCACTTCTTCTGGTCAGGTAATCTCCTCTCTAATGTCTAGGATTTATTCGTTTGAAAAATATCAAACTCTAAATCTGTTTATTTGACGGTTTTTTCAAACCCTAAATCGATATGTATTCAAGGCTAAATCCTGATGTTTTTTCACAAATACATAGACACACTTCAATCGTCATTTTTGTTTTAAAACATAATTATCTATCTCTTTACTTATTTATACTATTTAGAATCCACAGTTGTGTTGTTCAACAAGTTCAAATCCAGACATTGTCTAACCTTCTATGTTTTGATAAACCCCTATCTATCTAACACACACATAAACGCCAATGATAACGGAAAGCTAACGGAATAATATTAATAATAATAATCAGTTACAATAGACTCCGTTACAACTGATGGCAAGCCACTATGGATGAGGTAGTTGTTGTTCGCCGATGGATCTGTTTCGGTCAGAACCAATGCAGTTAGTTTAAATCATCATTCCGATTGAGTCTGCTCACTTGACTGCTTCATATCTCGGAGATATATGTCTCATTCAGTTCAAAGATGTACGTACTTGTAAGCTAATTGTTGATTGTAGTAGGTGTAACTATGTTGATTATTATTCAGTTTAAAGATGTGCGTATGGTTATGTGTTAGTAGGTTCTTAACATGTTTGACGGATCAATATTTCTTAACATAGTGTTTTGGTAAACAATTGGACATATAACTTAACAATCTTGATAGATAAGTTTTAAGCCCGCAAGGTGTTCGATAAAATGTCACAAGAATAAATTATGAGATTTATTTAATATAAGTAGAATAAAATGAATGTAGTTGTGACTAATTTGATAAAGATTTCAAATAGTTTGGTTTAACGATATGCTGCTGTCCAAGGTGCACAGTTTTGGGTCAGGGGTTGTTTCGGGTGTTAAATAGTTTTATTTTCACATGAAACTTAGTTTCAACATTCCCAACACATTTGTCTACTCCTACAAGAAATTCTCAAGTCAAATGGTTTTAATTAAGAGGTGAAAACAAATTTGTAACACCAAGCTTCAGTTGCTGTCCTAAGCAGGTCAGCCTGCTTGCAGATGTCATTTCGAGGTGTAACATCCCAATTTTCCGTTTGGTTGATAATAATAATAAAATATGATGGGCTAAGTAGGCTTTTAAATGGAGTAAATTATGGACCAAAAGGAAAAGATGGGCCTTAGGTCCATAGGCTTAAGGGAGTATAAATACCCCTTAAACCCTAATCCTTTCCATTTTTATCTCTACACCATAGCCTACACGTTGATAAACACACACAAACTCTATCCTATAACCCGAACCAAGATCCGACGCCGAAAACCCGAGCTTGTTGGTGGTAGAACGTAGTAACAGACCAAACCTACATCGACCAGCTCGTGTTCTTAGTTCGACTCGTTCAAGGTACGTTTATATCTAGAACTTGTTTCTTGGGTTCAGATTCGTTTAAGTAAATCCTAGAGCTATACGAATATGATAAAAACGAATTCAACGAAGCAAACCTCACTGAAATTCATCAACATTTGATAGGTTAATCGAGGGTAAATAGGCCGTAGGTATATATGCTTAAATCGGACCATTAAAAACGTGATATTTGAAAGGTTTGATGGTTGGTGTTTGTTGGCGTTGGAATTTCGAGTTCATTGATACCTAAAACGCGATGTTTCGTTAAGATTTGAGGGTTTAATTGCAGATCTGGATTAGGTTGACTGTGAGTGTTCATGGTGATTTTGACTTTGACCCTGAGTCAAAGTCTGGATAAGAATTATGCAATTCGTTATAGTTAGATAACGAATTAGTTCGCCATTCGTTAAGTTCAGATAACGAATCAAATGATTCGTTATTCACCTCCTTCGCTATGTTCAAATATCGAACTAGGTTATGCTAAGATAACGAATTAAGTGGTTCGTTATCCGCCAGTTCGCTATGAAAGAATAACGAACTAAGTGATTTGTTATGTACCCAATTCGTTATGATAAGGTAACGAATCAGGGGGCGAATCAGGTGATGAAAAGATGACGAATTAGGATAAGAAGATAACGAATTAGCTAACGAATTAGGCTTAATTCGTTATGGAAAATGGGTAGGCGAATTAGATAACAATTTAAAATCCTAGTGGAAAATGTGTTAACCCCTGCCAGGGGCTCTGCCCCTTGGACCTCGCTACGGGCTGCCGCCCCTAGAACCCCGCTGCCAGGGGCGCTGCCCTGGACCCCCGTTCGTGGAGGGTTATAATTAAACTCAAAGTACAATATGGAAAATGATAGTTGTTTGAAACGGGCAATCGTTATATAGTTAGCCGTGCCAGCTAAAGAAAGGATTAACTACTACCGGTGAACGTAACAGAATTCGGGTGAGTTTCTTGCCCCATTCCTTGTTATGTTTTCGGGGCTGTGTGCATACTCGATGTGATAGTTAATACACTTACCTTAAGTGGTAAGTGTATGCCTTGTATGATTCATGTATGATGAACGCTTGATGGTGCGTGAACGATCTTTGGATATTGCATGTACCTCCAGGTGGTAATTTAGAGAAACGATTGCTATATATGATGTACGAATGATGTGTGTATGTTATATAGATAGTACGTGAACGATCTTCGGGTATTACACATACTGCCAGGTTATAAATAAAGATTTGAATATTATATGTAATGTAAGGATGATTGCTTGTCGATACGTGAACGATCTTCGGATATTGCATGTATTGCCAAGAATAGTGATTGTCTCCTTATATAGATATTAAATAATAAACCATGTATAGAGTTCTCTTTACGGATAATATATAGAGTGTTCCTTTAATGGAAAGCATAATGTTCCTTTGATAGAAAGTACAACGTTTCTTTAATGGAAAGCATAGTGTTCCTTTAATGGAAAGCACATTGTTCCTTTAATGGAAAACATAATGTTCCTTATATGAAAATATATAGGATGTTCCTTCTATGGAAATATATAGGATGTTCACTCTATGGAAATATATAGGATGTTCCTTATATGGAATTATATAGGATGTTCCTTCTATGGAAGTATACAGAGTGTCCTTCTATGGAGAATTTATACAGAGTGTCCTTCTATGGAAAATATATAGCATGGGCATTAGCCATGATTCTTTTATTAGATATTATGTGACGTTCCTCTTATAGATATGTATACAAGGTTAAGATATGTATTTATGTATGATATGTGTATGTATTGGATGTCACCTGATTAACTAGAACTCACTCAACGTAGCTGACTTTTAGTATGCACGCAGGTAAATAGGTTTAACAAGCTAGCATGAGGATGGCACATGGCTTGAACGGCTGGCATCTAAAGATGGGAGAAATGATGTTTAATATGACGATTTATGTTATGGTTTTAAAGAAAAGATTAAATGTTTTGTAACGAATGACTGAAGCTAACGTTTTCGCGAAAGTTTTAATTAACTCTGATTTGTAGAACTGTGTTTATGAGTAAATCCAACGTCCAAAGTAGGGCTACCGGGAACGGGGCCTTGCACTAGGTCTTAACCATTTTATTTGTACACTATTTTTGGACATAAATTATGAAATAATTTGTTTACTATTGTAGATTTACGGGAACTATCGCTGGAATTGAAGAACGTGATCCAAAAAGTGGTTTCGAATCAAAATGGAGATGCCTGAAGGTATTAGTTTTCTACTAATCATGTGATATTGTACCTTTATGATGGCTATCGAAAATGTTAAAAGATGTATATTATTTTAGGTATGTTGGGATGAAATGTCTTCTATTCCTCGTCTAGACAGAGTGTCTCCATGGAAAATAGAGCCCGCTCTCATTCCTCCTGCGATTAATACGCTTCGGTGCATAGATAGAAACGACCTCGTTCAAACGTTTTGTCTTTGTCTCCCGATTCCTCCGTTCATACTAGAGAATGTAGTTATTCTAAAGGAACCTAAACTGGGTTAGGTAACAGGTCAAATAAGCAAAATGGTTCTAAAATGAGCGAGACTAGATTGAGTTTACCCATGAGTTTTTTTTTGTCTGCTTTTAACTTTTTTTCCTTTGTTTAAATTATGGATTGTCACATCTCAAAAATTTCGATCCAAATTTGACAACTTGGGAAAGTTGTAGGATCAAAACTAAACTCAAAGATATAAAAATTTAAATAAAGAAATTGAGTTATTTTATGTTAAGAAAATACATAAATAAAAACATTCCATATAGAAAATCCATCTTATGTAAAGGATATGGAATAAAGGAAACCCCATCCCACATTGAAGAATGTAAGAAAGTGGAAGCATTTCACATGGGTATAAATAAGGAAAATGGAATCCATCCTACATGGAAAGTGGTAAAGAAATGGCAGTACATTATAAGGAAGAAAGTTTTCATAGTACTATTTTTTTATGCCAAGCATGCACCAAGTGGTCCTAGCGGAAGGTGCGGAGCACCCGACGCGCACGGGCTCGGGCGAGGACGATGGAGATGGAGAAGGAGAAGGCAACGGCGAAGGGCGTTGGGTGCAATGTGGTGCTTTGATGACGCATTTTCCACTTCGCATGCTCGCATCGCCGCCTTAGTGTTTTTGGACATTGCGAGTAAGACCCAGACATGACAAGTTATCAAAGACAAGGGAATAAAAATGAAAATTCTGATATCTTAACCCATCGCTATACGCGATGGTTATAGCCAAGGGACCATCGCGTTACGTGATGGCTGTCTCATCAAACCCAAGTGAGGGCGGGTATCGTGATACGTGACAGCCACAAGAAGACTCCATCGCGTATCGCGATGGAGTGTGAAATCAGCCTATATAAAAGGGGGGGGGGGGGTGTTCACGGCTCGTTCCCATCACACTAAAAATTCCACTCTCTCTAGAATTACTCACTCTACCTCGGTTTCCGTGCCTCGACCCGATAAAGTATCACCTCGTAAACCATGCCATATACCAACGAAACCTAGAAGTTCGTTCAGACAAATCCCGAAGACCGGCGAACCTCGTTTTGCGTGCCGACTCATAATACGTGACGACCTCATAATGTGTGCCAAGCTTTGAAGTTCCACCAATTAAAGTCTTAGTACACGACATAGAGTAGATGTGCTGCTCATACAAGTTAGGCATATTATTGAAACCTTCCAAGGATCTAGCCGCGTCGATACATCAATTAAACGATACGAACACACGAGATCTAAATGTTAAATACATAGTTTATTGATAAATATGAAAAAAATACATTATGGTGAATAATAATAAGTTATGGAGAGAATAAATAACAATAACTTAGATCTCTCTATATGTACATCGAAATTAGGAGTATGAGCAACATATATATAGGCTATATGCTCTAGTTCGTTAAGTTAAGTCTAATTTGTTATATCTTAGTAACGAATTAGACACCATTCGTTTTGCTTCCATAACGAATGAGTAATAACTTAACGAACTAGCCCTCATTCATTATGCCTCCATAACGAATGGGCTCATACCTTAACGAACTAGTCTAGTTTTACAATAAATAAACAACCTAGACTATCTATAACTTATTCGATTGCTACGGACACCAAATCCGTGCACTAACACATATAAACTCCGTATACCCGCATAAGGTAGAGGTTCTGCCTAAGTTATTATTTTATTATTATATGGCTAAGACCCTAGTTGGGGGTATAGCCTAGACCTTGATAAAAAATTATAAATACAAAGGTTAAATTTAAAATAATGTTTTTTTTTTAAATTAAGAAATATAATATAGACATAATTACAAAAATTGTCATTTATGTTTACACCAAATTTCAGTGGTTGTCCTTTATCTTTAAAACTAACAGAATTTGTACTTTACGTTTTCAAATGTAACACCGTTTGTCCTTTAGCCCTAACCCAGTTAGTATTTTTTGTTAACTTAGAGCACATGCCTTGCACATGAGGGCAAATTGGTCAATCAACCTATTTACTTAACAAATTTAATAAATAAACTAAAAATAAAAACACAAATCTCCTCTCTCTCTCTCTCTCACTCTCTCTTTCGTATCCACATGCCCTTCATTTTCTCCAAAGATTATTTGATTCTGGCGACCACTGTATCCGGTGACCAAAAACCACCGAATCACCGATTCCGGTCAAAAACCTCACCAAAATCACTATAAATCGTCAGAGACTAGTGCCTCGGATTCTGGTAAAAAACCTGACCGAAGCCACCGCCGGAGTTTGGCGGCTACAACTAGTTTTCCAGCATCATATATCCAAATATTTATAATAAACCTGCCCAATAAAAATATTCAACAAAAACTTCAAATCATAACCAAATCTAGGTTTAAATTTGGGCATTTTCATCCACCAAAATTTAAACCTAATCTTCAACCTCAATTTCAAATCAATTTAGTACTCAGGATGATACAACACTGGAAATCAATGTGGATCCAACGCCTTTAAAATACTTGGATTTAATCGATACAAAGAGAAGTTAAGAAAAGAACCAAGGAGGTGGTGGTTGTCAGACAACACATGGAGTCCAGATCTATGGTTAGTTTTTGTTGTTGTCGTCGGAGATCGGAGTAGATTAACGGAGAGTCAACCAAGACAGAGAGGTGACAGTGGTTGCAGCGGCGGCGATGGCGGCTGGTGGTTGGTTTTTGGTTGGGACGACGCTGGTGGTTTTAGGTTGTGACGGCTGTTGGGCTTGGATTTAGGGATGGGAGATTGGTGGGTGTGGTGATGAACAACTTTAAAGATGCATTGGTAATCGACGGGCCTGCTTGTGGCGGCGATGGCAGAATAGGGCGGTGGTGGCTGGTTATAAAGAAAGAGAGGTGTGTGTGTAAGAGAGACAGTCACACATTTCTCCGGTGATGTGATGGTCGTTTCACGGCCGTGGTGGTGGGTTTGTGGTGCTACTGGTGTGGGTTGGGGGTGATGGTGATATGAGAGAGAAAGAGGGTATAAAGTTTTTTAATGTTTATTTATTATTAAAATATTTTTAATTAAATAGGGTAAAATGTCCAATTTACCTTCATGTACCTTGCACATGACTTGACTTAACAGGAAAAATTAACTGGGTAAAGGTCAGAATAAGAAATATAGAATATAAAGGACAAGCGCTGTTAGATTTGAAAACGTAAAGGTCAAAACACAACAATTTAGAATATAAAGGACAACGAGTGAAATTAAGTGCAAACATAAAGAACAATATCTGTAATTCTGTCTATAATATACTTGAGGGTATAGTCTGAATAAGAAATATAAGATTTTATATACAAAGGTTATAGACAAATGACGTTTCTTCTTGAAGAAGAAACATAACACATAATTAGATAATAAGGAAAATGAATATATTTCCAAAATATTTTATTCAAACACATGAGCAATCAAGGTTTAAAGCTATCAAAACCAGCCTAAAGGTTTGTAGTCAGATTAAAAGACGATATGGGTATTTATATAAAACTATTTCATTATAGGTCAATCATTCATTCATTCACAAAGGTTTTCAAACGAGATCACCACATCATTCATAACAGACAACCACAGGTGATTACGTTAAACCTTTTACAGTCAAGATAAATGGGTTGTTTATCTTAAACAAAGTCAGTCAAATAACGATTTATGGGATTACGTGATCCATATTAAAATACAAGATATATAATAAAAGCAACTCAGACCGAGTACACATGTGTCTGGATCCAAACATAATTAATCTAGTCTATCAATCAAGGCTACGTGGCCACAGACTATAGATCATAATAAAAGTTCTCCAATGGGCGTCAGTTCCCGGGAACCGTAATTTTGTGTGTATGGCATTGACACACTCCCAGAAATAAGAGACGTTTCTGCTGAGTGTGTTCAAGAAAACTATCTTGTCAGTCAAAGAAAGATTGATAAAATATTTTCAGAGTCAACGATTCACCAGCATATCGCTGACATATTTTTCCTCAACATTTCAAGAGATAAAGTTAGTACAGGTAGAAAGGAATTAGAGCCATTCAAGAAGATATATGCTCACAAGGTAGAGATGGCTCAGTTTTGAATTATTAAAAGATTGTAAACAATATGATTTGTAAAATTAAACGAGGTTTATAAGTTAAACACTCGGATATTTATTATTCGAGAAGCTTTCCAAATAAATTAAATATTTTATTATTATAAAGAAGGTTTTCAATAAAATTGTTGTCTCAGAAATATATTAATATTTTATTATAAATTAAATACCTACGCTAAACTCTGATATAGTTACAAAACAGGTACCAACTATTGGTCACACGCCTAGGCCCTAACTCGGGGTGTGACAGGTTGGTATCAGAGCCATTGATCTTAGCGGACTAGGTATATAATCATACCTAGGCTTTGATTAGAAATATGTTTATAAAAAATAATATCCAAGTAAGTATATTAAAGATATAATCTTTTAATGATTAAAATTAACTCGGATAAGATATAAACAAGTACGGATAATATAGAAAAACACACTCATATCCTTAATATAACCTCGTACAGATGTCCGATCGTCAATCTAGCCAAGAATCAGTTCAGCTTCCATCCTGTAAAGGGAAAGGGTATATGGGAACATCTTTTCTCCCAATTCCTATATCTAGTGATGAATGTTTATACCAAACAACAATGGAGGAAGATTCAGTTTCGTTTGATTCTAACATCCCGTTAGCCCAGATTATTCCAAATCGGAACACGTATGGAGACGTATCAAGTAGATTCAAGAAACCAATGGTGTTGAAAGGAAAGTAAGTAATGACTTATTCAAAGAAAATCCTCAGGGACAGGAATATTATTCAACAATGCAAGATCTATACTTTACCCACACTGAAGGTGAACATCAAAATATGGAAATGTATGACATTGAAGATGATTCAACTCATTATGAAATCAATGTCACTAAAATAGCTGAAGCAATGCTGAAGGAAGAAATGGATGCTGAGGAAAGGAAAAAAGAAAAGGAGAAAGGAGAAAATACCAACAAAGACAACAAGATCAAGAAGCTGATTATTCGATGGAAGGAATAAGAATCTTAGTAGTTGTAAACAATGAAATTGTAATAAATATCGTGCAATCTTATAAATAACATATATAAGAGATATATTAAATTTTCACAAAATTAGTAAAGTATCTTTTAAAGAATCATGTCAAGAAAAGATTGCACAAAATTCTTAAGATAATTCTTCCAATATATCTGAAAGTAAGAGAGTAATAGCCAGAAAATAAAGGAAAGGTCCAGGTTGACAAAGTCTAATATGACTAAACTCAAGTCAACGCTACGTGAAATAACTAGCAAGGATTAAATGAAACATGACCTAGAAAAAGAATTATAGAAATTCTCATGATCTATTTGTACACAAGGTATGTACTAACTATTTCAAGAATATATAACAATAAAGTATTGAAGCCTGTCAAGAATCCCATTGACTATCATCATTAAGATATTTAAAAATTAATTATCGTTTCATACGATTATTTTAAACATCAAATTCTCAAACAAAGAATAAATTGTGTCATTATAAGACGAACAACCTCGAGAAGATTAGAAAGAATCCTCTCGAAATGCGACAAACTTAATCGATCTGTTGTACTTATATCAATTATTCTATATCACACATCTATTACAAAGATTCAATCATTAGTAAATAAATAAGAAATTCCTTTAGTACTAAAATCTATTCTGTTTACAGAATGTCCAATCCAAACAATCAAGAGAATAATGACGAAGTTTCAATTCAAAGAAGCAACAGAGATGTGACAAAACCTGCACAGAAGATTCCTGAGTAGTATCTGGTCAAAATTCAAGAAATGATTCATAACGCAATGACTCCTCTCATCGATGCAATGAAACAAGGGTCACACAAAGTAAAATTCAACATTCAAATCATTCTGCTAGAACTCATCCGTACCAAGATCCTTCTCATCATGAAGAAAGTGTTCATAGCTCCAACGTTGAGAGCAATTTGAATCGTAAATTTAAGAAACAACTAGTAATTCAAGGCAGTATTTTAAGAATTTCAAGGCATTTGGACCAAAAGAATTCTATGGTGATAAAGGTGCCATATCAACTATACGACGGCTTAAAGAAATCGAGTCCATTGTTATCATCAGCCAATGTACTGAGATTCAAAAGATTCAATACTCCTCTCAATACTTTAAAGGAGAAGCTTTGGAACGGTGGAATACCCTAATGATGTCAAAGGGTAGAGAAACTATGTACCAATTGAAGTGGGAAGAATTCAAAGAACCGGTGTTACGAAAGTTCTGTCCCATGCATGAAACTGATCTTATTCAATCTAAGTTTTTGAACCACAAGGTGGAAGGCACAAATCTCAAGGAATACAATACTATGTTTCATGAGTATTTATATTGGTACCACACTTGGTAATACCCGAATCCAATAAAGTAACCCGCTACATTTGGGGTTTACCTCGAGAAATTAGAGATATGGTAAGATCTCATTTGCCTCAAACCGCTGATTCAGCCATGGAATTAGCCGATTATCTTATGAATGGTCTTATCCGAAATCAGGAAGAGGATAAGAATGGCAAAGGAAAGAGAGAAGAACCCGAGGAAAAGAAAACAAAGAAAAAAAATAAAAGGAAGAAGGGTCGTTTAAATTCACAAGACCAGTCTGTCAAAGCTGTAGCAAAAGACATCATGGAAAGTGTTTAAGACACATAAAAAATATTCCATTGATCAAATGCAACTTTTGCAAGAAACTCGGTCATTCGGAAGACGTTTGCAAAAGAAAAACAGTTGTATGTTTCAGTTGTGGAGAAAACGGACACTTCAGTTGGGAATGTCCAAATAAGATAAGTAACGCAAGTGGAAGCAGTGCTAAGAAAGGAAAAGCTAAAATAAATATACTGAACGCACAAGGAGCAACCGACAATCAAGAATAGAAGAAGACAAGAGTATGCCAAATGAATGTTTAAGATCCAAAGGCATTAGAAATGACTAATAGTTTAGTTAAGTCTTGTAAATTGTTTGTAAACTCGTTATGAAACGAGAAATTTTGTAATCGTATAAGGGTATTTAAATTCCTAATGCATATAAAGAAATATATTAGCATATATATCGGGTCTTACACAAGAATGATTACATGCAAAGGAAAATAGATAGTAAAATTTTTGAAATATAAGAACCTATGTTATTTAATAATCATCATCTATAGAAAGATGAAATAAATGAATTAAACTAAGACATAAGAACATATCTTCTCAAAGAAGATCAATTATCCGAACTTCAAAATTTCAAAGAAATGATTGATGGACATAAACGAAAGAAATATGTCAAGATCATGAAGTAAAAGAATATCATTACTCAAGTATGAAAATCTTGAAAGGTATTAAGATGAGTATGTTAAAAGGATTCGATAGACTTCCAAGAAGCAATCTTGTTAACATCAATAAATGTTTAGAATACAAAGGTAAAGTAAATAGTTAAACATAACTGGCCATTGTGCTTTGCAATTTACAATTACTTATAATATTCTGAACTATTAACTAAATACATCATCCTAAGATGTGAGTTAACAACAAATCATATATTACAACCTTTCAAACAGATCAACTTAAGCTCAAGCAACATATTAGAAAAAGTCTAATAAAATAATCGATGATCAATGAATAACTCACAAAGAATCTCGAGGACGAGATTCATTCCATGGTGGGGAGAATGTAACATCCCTAAAATTTAGATCCAAATTTGACAACTTAGGAAAGTTGAAGGATCAAAAATAAACTCAAAGATATAAAAAAATTTAAATAAGGAAATAGAATTATTTTATGTTAAGAAAATAAAGAAATAAAAACATTCCATAAAAAAATCCATCTTATGTAAAGGATATGGAATAAAGGAAACCCCATCCCACATTGAAGAATGTAAGAAAATGGAAGCATTCTACATGGGTATAAATAAAGAAAATGGAATCCATCCCACATGGAAAGTGGTAAAGAAATGGAAGCACTTTATAAGAAAGAAAGTTTCCATAGTAATCTTCTTTTATGCCAACCATGCCCCAAGTGGTCATAGCTGAATGTGCGGAGCACCCGACGCGCACCGGGCGAGGACAAGGATGAGGACGATGGCGACGATGAAGGGCGTTGGATGCAATGTGGTGCTTTGATGGCACACTTTGCACTTTGCACGCTCGCATCGCCGCTTGAGAGCCGCCTTAGTATTTTTGGACATTGCGAGTAAGACCCAGACATACAAGTTACCAAAGACAAGGGACTAAAAATGAAAATTCTGATATCTTAACCCATCGTGTTACGCGATGGCTGTCTCATCAAACCCAAGAAAGGGCGCCGTCGCGATACGCGACAGCCACATGACGACTCCATCTTATATCGCGATGGAGTGTGAAATCAGCCAATATAAAGGGGGTTCACTGTGTATTCCCCTCACACCAAAAATTCCACTCTCTCTCTAGAAATACTCTCTCTACCTTGGTTTCCGTGCCTCGACCCGATAAATTATCACCTCGTAAACCGTGCCATATACCGACAACACCTTGAAGTTCGTGCCGACAAATTCTGTTGACCGACGAACCTCGTTTTTCGTGCCGACTTCATAATACGTGTCGACCTCGTAATGCGTGCTAAGCTTTGAAGTTCCGCCAATTAAAGTCTTAGTACGCGACATAGAGTAGAAGTGCTGCTCATACAAGTTAGGCATATAAATTCCGTATACCCGCATAAGGTACGGGTTCTGCCTAAGTTATTATTTTATTATTATATGGCTAAGAACCTAGTCGGGGTATAGCCTTGACCTTGATCAAGAATTACAAATTCAAGGGTTAAAGTTAAAATAATGTTTCTTTAAATTAAGAAATATAATATACTTGAGGGTATAATTAAAATAAGAAATATAAGATTTTATATACAAAGGTTATAGACAAATTACGTTTCTTCTTGTAGAATAAACATAACACATAATTAGTAAATAAAGAAAATGAATTCATGTCCAAAATATTTTATTCAATCAAATGAGCAATAAAGGTTTAAAGCTATCAAAGCCAGACTAAAAGTCTGTAGCCAGATTAAAAGACGATCCTGGTATTTATATAAACCTATTTCGTTATAGGTCAATCATTAATTCATTCACAAAGGTTTTCAAACGAGATCACCACATCATTATGTGAGAACCGAGCCCCGGTGCGGAAGCGTGAATAATCGTTATTATCAAAAGTGTGGAGCTCGGGTCTAGGGTTAGGATCGAATCTCACTCAGATTCACTCTTGAAAGATGTTTGGACGGATGAGGTGTATTGGGAGAGAGCCTGATTTGATTAACAATCAATAATAGGATGAACAATTGCAATCAAAAACACAAATAAGATAGAAATGGTAGTATGAAATATTAGCCGAATGATTCTCATTAAGATGAAACACTCATACATACATACATTCATACATACAATCAATTAAGAAATATCTCAGCCGCCTCCAGGAGAGCTCATCCTGGAGGAGGAGACTCTCTTAAAAGGGATAAAACCCTAAATCTCACACATACATAATACAATCACTCATACTAGACAAATGAATAAAAACATATATTTATTCTAGTCTAGCATGACTTGGTCTTCAAGCCATCCACCCTTGGTTGAGACCAAATAATATATTTTTCACCCACATATTAATTCGATGCGTCGGTCTAAAATATAAGTGCCAACAATATCCCCCTTAGACCGATGCCATCGAATTTCTTCCATGATCACCTTATAACTCGTTGTCTTTGATATTCTCCCCCTCACGTTAAGCTTCTCCCATTGTTCATTTCGAATCATCACTCTTATATCACTTTTGGATATAGTTGTATGGGCATATGAACGAGGCTTTGAACTTCAAAGATCAACTTCAAGTAACAAGGTTACCACAGAAAGAAATAACCTCAATGTGATCATCAAATAATCTTCAATTCTTAACTTGAGTCTTTTACTTGATTTGAAGCTATCCATTTGCAATGAAATTCAAAGATAAGATTTTTACTCCCCCAATTTCGTTGCAATTGTCTTTAATAAATGTGTCTTCAAATCAAGTTTGGGTGAAACAATCTTGATCATCCTTATCAAGATTGTAAAAATCTAAAAATAAACATATTCATATGTTGGTTGACACTAAAAGTGATTAAATCCTTAAGCTTGGTCAACACTTGTTCTTGTAAAGCTTTTGATGAAGTCGTGAAATTGGATGAGGTTTGAATTCCATAAGCTTGTTGATGATTGAAGAAAAATTACAAAAATACCCCTGGGTATATATTTTCCGTAGAGAACAGCTTGGTCAAACGGTCAACGGCACCAAAAATCTCAAAAGTTTCTTCAAAACCTTGAAATGTTTCACAAGCACAAAATGTGCTTGGGAGCACTTTCCTAGCACAAAGTGTGCTTGGAAACACTTTCCTAGCACAAAGTGTGCTTGGAAGCACTTTCCTAGCACAAAGTGTACCCGGAAGCACTTTCCTAGAAGCACTTTCCTAGCACAAAGTGTACCCGGAAAGCAAAAACACTTGTGATTTTTCATTTTTCACCAAGTACAGGGTGTGCTCGGGAGCAAAAGTGTGCTCGGAAATACTTGTGATTTTTAATTTTCTTCACTTAGCACCAAGCATGCTCGGGAGCAAAAGTGTGCTCGGGAGCAAGGGTGTGCTCGACACAAACTTGAGTTTTCTCTTCACAAGCATAATTGTTCAAGACAAAACAAAGTATGCTCGAAAAAGAGTCTGCTTGAATAAATAACAAAGTGTGCTCGAGACTTAAAGAAGATAGTTTTCTTGAGAAGACAAAGGATATGCTCTGGGTTTCACAAAGTGTGCTCGAATTTGATGTGCTCGATATAAGATGTGCTCAAAATAACCTGCGCTTGAGCCAAACAAAGATGTGCTTGGGCAAAACACCTCCTGTGCTCGAAGCAACACTTAGTCATTTTCCATACTCGAGTTCAGTCTTTTATGATCATAGTATGCTCGAGACACCAAAACTTCATTTCTGCATAATCAGTTACGGATTTGCCCTTGTAGAACCTGCTTGAATATTCACTTTGCATTTTGCTACAACAAACAATGATAATATTGCCTTTAGCACCTGTTCATTCTTGACTTGTACCTTATTCATACCAGTTTGTACCAATGGCAACGTTTTCCAACATACCATATCCTGTTTGTGTAGCACACTTATCAAAATCAATATCGAGCAAACAAAACCCTAATTCTTTCAGATAGAAAAAGTAGTTCCAAAATCTGAAAAGAATCGATGAGCAATATCCAGGTCATCTCGTAATAAACAAAAGAAATCTATCTTCAATCTTATCCATAGCCTTTTCAGATCTGGAAATCATCAGATGAACAGAGTTACCCCAAAACGAGCCAAATAACACTGTTACATCAGATCTGGACCATTCTGACCAAATAAACATGAAATTGATGTTGGATCTCCAAACGAGTCATCATCCCAAACATCAATCCATACACTTTTCTCCAAATCATCAAATAATTTCAAAACCCCCAAAAATAGTTTCAACGAACTTCATCGTTTAACGTCCATGGTGGATTCAAGAGCGAATGAATCTGTTCAGCGTTTAGTCTAAACGATTCGGTAACCCCGCTCTGATACCACTTGTCAGGTCCCCGATTTCAGCTGGATCTCACTCAAATCATGTCATAACTCACACAATTAAATGTGTCGACAAGGGAGTTAATGACGGGTTGCTATATTTAGAAAGTTCACAGTTTGTTAAAGGCGGAATCAAAAACAAACATATGGTTGCGTAAACAGTATTCAAAGGTAATCAACACAAACAAGATTTACTCAAAAGATTTCTATTTATATAAATGAATCATACAAAGTGGATAATCGTTTTAGGGTTTCTTGATAAGGAAGGTTTCAGCCGTCACACATAATATTTTTTCTTAGTAAATGTGACTGTCTTCCTTGTCGTGTGTTCTAGGTGTGCCCTAAATTATTCTATTTATAGGCCTGACACCTGTGGACAACTGTCATTCCTTCTAGAAACACTATCCGATAATACATATTCAAATTTACATATTCAGAAATATTCTAAGTGTAAAACAAGTCTTCCGTGTAGGCTTTGCATCTATCTTGTCTTTCCGAGTATGCTCGACCATCCTTCATAACTTGGTAACATAGAAGTGTGCCCGGGATCATTTCCGGGTAGACTTTACTTGAAGAGTATTTTACCAGGTAAAATACTCACCGGGTAGACTTCAATCTTCTTGACATTGCCAGACTTTGCCCGACAAACCCTTACGAGCAACCTTGTTCTTCAATGGTCCCTTCAACCCTTTGTTAGAAAACAACTTTTTAGCAAAGTGTGCTTGGTTGCACTGTTCCTTGCTTAAGTTGAACCTTGCCCGATGATACTTGAGATATATCATTAGATCATCAAGCCTACCTGGACCATACTTATTAATGAATACCTTGCTTGGTCTTCCAATTTCTTGGCTTCATGAGCTTGGTTATCCTAAAGCTTACTCGGAAGTGAACTTTACTTGGCTATGAAGAACAAACCTGCTTGATAAAGTGATCCTTGCCCGGACTTGCATATACTAGTGAACCATACCCGGTAGTGCACTAATTTGCAAACCTTGCTCGAAGATTCACTAAAGAAGACTTAGAGAAGATAACTCTGCCCGAGAGACAAAATATTGTACCCGGCTAAGTAAAAGCATGCTCGGAGGTCTGAGGTGTACCCGGATCCATACTTAGCGAATTCTGAGGAGGTTGAGAAGATTCCAATCTTTCATCTGATCAGTTTTGTGTTAAATCTTGACTCAACAATCTCCCCTTAGATTGGAACACCTCAGCTGACCCAAAACATTTCTAAGGTTACTTACACTTAGTCAAAATACACATCAAATTAAAAGTCAAATTACATATTCAATTAACATAAACAACAATTACATATTCAAAAACTGTCATAAGACATTACAAAGTAAAAAGCCTAATCAAAGATTTTTTAGATTATCCAGAGATGCTTGTTTAGGCATGGAAAATCCAACTGTTCCTGCTCTCTTAAGAATCTAAACAGTTCTGATTGCTTAGCACTTGTAGGCCTTTGCCTTACATTATAATCTGAGAGATGCAGTGCTGCAATCACAGACAATTGCCAAAGATTGAACATTCTGAAGTTAGTTTTGGAGAAGATCTTCACAATCTTTCCATTTTCCATCATAATATTCAAATGTTCAGTCCTGGAGTCATAGAATACCCCATTTGGCATGACATTGTTATTGACTGAACGATTTTTAGCTTTTACTCCAGTCTTGATGAAAGGGTTATCCATCAGTTGTATCTGCTTTGTTTTCTCTTGACAAATTTCAGACATTTTCCTTTTCTTTCTTAACTTTTGTTTCAATGCAGAGGATGTTGTCTTGTTGCAGATTGGCTTTTCTTTGGATTTCCCTT